>NW_027894953.1:0-240 GCF_054177405.1 Leptonychotes weddellii | reverse complement strand
TGGGAGAGGGAGAAGCAGGCTCCCCGCAGAGCAGGGAGCCCGATGTGGGACTCGATCCCAGGACCCTGGGATCATGACCTGAGCCGAAGGCAGTCGCTCAACCGACTGAGCCACCCAGGCGCCCAGTTTTGGATGGTCTCTTGAGGAGTATCTGTTCAAGTATCCTGCCAAGCTTTCTTTTGGGTCTATGTTTTACTTATGGATATGTAGGAGTTCCTCTTATATTCTGGATATGAGTTT
>NW_027894952.1:0-240 GCF_054177405.1 Leptonychotes weddellii | reverse complement strand
CAGATCTGAGATTCAACAGTCCTGCACAATTCACAGCGCTTACCAGAGCACATACCCTCCCCAGTGTCTATCACCCAGTCACCCCATCCCTCCCACCTCACCCCCCACTCCAACAACACTCAGTTTGTTTCCTGCGATTAAGAATTCCTCATATTAATGAGATCATATGATACATGTCTTTATGAAAAGATAAATTAACTGAACTTCCAGATTTGTTGATCAAAGAAACAAAATATCATT
>NW_027894951.1:0-240 GCF_054177405.1 Leptonychotes weddellii | reverse complement strand
TACATCTGTGTCTTTGGGGTAAATACCCAGGAGTGCAATTGCTGGGTCATAGAGTAGCTCTATATTTAATTTTTTGAGGAACCTCCACACTATTTTCCAAAATGGCTGTACCAACTTGCATTCCCACCAACAGTGTAAGAGGGTTTCCCTTTCTCCACAAAATATTTCCTTCTAATTCCTGGCTTGCCTATTTATTTTCTTACCAGTGTCTTTGGATGAGAAGAATTTAAAAAAATTATG
>NW_027894950.1:0-240 GCF_054177405.1 Leptonychotes weddellii | reverse complement strand
TTATGTTATGTTAATCACCATACAGTACATCATTAGTTTTTGATGTAGTGTTCCATGATTCATTGTTTGCCTAGAACACCAGTGCCCCATTCAATACGTGCCCTCTTTAATACCCATCACCAGGCTAGCCCATCCCCCCACCCTCCTCCCCTCTAGAACCCTCAATTTGTTTCTCAGAGTCCATAGTCTCTCATGGTTCGTCTCCCCCTCCGATTTCCCCCCCTTCATTCTTCCCTTCCT
>NW_027894949.1:0-240 GCF_054177405.1 Leptonychotes weddellii | reverse complement strand
TCTGTTTTGAGTGTATATGTTAAATCCTTGACAATGTCTTAAAGAATTGTAAATCTTCTTGTGCATGGAGACTCTCTGGCGTGAAGATACATGCAGTCATTTTTGTTCGTTATCAAATAAAAGACAAACAACAATCTTTTTTTTTTTTTAAAGATTTTATTTATTTATTTGAGACAGAGAGAATGAGAGAGAGAGAGAGAGAGCACATGAGAGGGGGGAGGGTCAGAGGCAGAAGCAGGC
>NW_027894948.1:0-240 GCF_054177405.1 Leptonychotes weddellii | reverse complement strand
ATCCCAGGCCCCGGGGGTCATGACCTGAGCCAAAGGCAGATGCTTAACCGACTGAGCCACCCAGGCACCCCCTTTTTGAACTGTCTTTGAGATGTGGTATCCACTTAAACTCACAGCATATCTCCATTTAGACAAGCCCTCAGTAGGTCCATGAGGTTAACGGCTGCCTACTGGCAGTTCTAGAGCTCAGCTATTCAGTTTCACAGTGTAGGTGTGCCCTGGGTCCCATACTTAGCTCCT
>NW_027894947.1:0-1558 GCF_054177405.1 Leptonychotes weddellii | reverse complement strand
TGCCAAATAAATAAAATCTAAGCAAAAAAACTCTCAATTTTTTTTTTATATCTGCAGACACAAGACCTATAGCTGTAGGGTTTTCCGGTTTCGGGAAGCACAGGGTGGGGGGAAGCACGCAGCCCCCTTCTTCCTGTCCCGCATCCCAGCCAGACCCAAAAGCCCCCATGTCCCCAGGGGTCTACCAGGGAGTGAGAAAAAGATATTGCTGGTGGTTTTGTGTGCGTGAGAAAACACTACAGCCTGGTACTTTAGGAATTATAGAAAAATATTTCTGTGGTGGAATTCCTGTCGACAGAATTCTTAGGAATGAGAATCTGGAGCATAAGAAAAATAACGACATATCTTAAGATATGCAGGCGATTCTGTGTCTGTGGATTCCTCCAAGACTCCCCATGGGTGGGGGCATCAGTTAATTCTGAAGTGGGTCAAAATCAGCAGATCCCATGTGCAAATACTTAAAGGTAGATGAATACATCCTTTTCACGAAATGTAATAATTTTACTTTCATATTAACGAGACTGACTGGGGGTGCCTGAGGGGCATATTAGGTTTAGCTTCCGACTCTAGGTTTGTCTCAGTTCGTGATATCAGTGTCCTGAGCTCCAGCCCCGCAAAGGGCTCTGAACTCAGAGCGGAGCCTGCTTAAGACAATCTCTCCCTCTCCGTCTGCCTCTCCCAATTGTTCTCTCTCTAAAATAAATAAATAAATCTCTAAAAAAATAGAGACTGACTGGGAGTGTTGGGCACACAAAATGGAGCCTGGGGTGAGAGCAGGAAGGAAAAGTGGGGGGTTGCATGCGGCTATATTTTCTGGTCTCTCTCCTGCCTGAGGATGGACACTGGAGACTGGAAACTACAGGAAGGTCATTTCCAGTTTTCTCTGACTCTTGATGTGGAGGCAGAGCTCAGACTGAAGAGCCAGAGGGAGAGACTGAAGCCTGAGGGACGCAGGAGCAAAGAGAAGAGAAGGAGGGTGTGGGGGGTGTTGTCAGGGAGAGTCTGTAGGATCTGGTCCAAGTTCACGTGTAGCTGGTTCAGAGAGAGGAGACTGTGTCTATGACCAGGGTCATTGTCAATGTATCAGCTGTGGATACATCAGTCGTGACACAAGGTCACATTTTATAGAATAAGATGATAGAACGGATTATAGAGGAATGTTCGTGGGCCGTATGTTCAGCTGTAGACACAGAATTCATTCCTGTCCATCTTCTACAGATTGAGTGGGGATGTGCGCTTGGGCTGGGATATCTCATGTTCCTGTGTATTCCTCGGATGCCCCATTTTATGTCACTTTCTGTGCATTACATGACTCTTCCTCTTTCCCCGTTGAAGGATAGATCATCATGCAGAAGAAACCACCCCGCTATGTCTCTCCAGGTAAGTTTCTTACTGAAAAGCGGCTCAGAAACAAGATCCGTGGGTCCAGAGGTTTTAGACCCACTTCCTCGTTGTCTGAGACCCAGTGAGGATCGGTAGCTGCTCCCACTGCTGTGAGCTGTAGCCCAGTGATAGTCAGCCTCGGCCTCACCCTGCCGCCCCGAGATGCGCAGAAGCC
>NW_027894946.1:0-240 GCF_054177405.1 Leptonychotes weddellii | reverse complement strand
TTGGTCCTGGCCCAGGGGATGAGGAGGACTCACGGGTCCCGCTTTTTTCCGTGGGCTGGTCTTGCCACCTTGTACCTCCCAGCAATGCCCACACATCTCTGAGGAGGACTTTGCCAACCCCTCAGGTGCTGACAAAACCCCTTTTCTTTCCTCCCGGGCTCGCAGGCTCTCTTTCCACGGACGAGTGCTCGCCGCCCCGTGTTCTGCCAGGGGAATGTGGATGAAGGAAGTGCGTCCACA
>NW_027894945.1:0-240 GCF_054177405.1 Leptonychotes weddellii | reverse complement strand
ATTGATCTATGTGTCTGTTTTTGTGCCAGTACCATGCTGTGTTGATGATGACAGCTTTGAGAAGTGAGTCCCTTTGGGCGCCTGGGTGGCTCAGTTAGTTGGGCGTCTGCCTTCGGCTCAGGTCATGATCTCAGGGTCCTGGGATCGAGTCCTGCATTGGGCTCCATGCTCAGCGGGGAGCCTGCTTCTCCCTCCCCCTCTGCCACTCTCCCTGCTTGTGCTCTCTCTCTTTCTCTCTGT
>NW_027894944.1:0-240 GCF_054177405.1 Leptonychotes weddellii | reverse complement strand
TTTTTTTTTCTTAATCTTAGCGGGAAAGTTTGGAGTTTAAGTATGATGTTAGCTACAGGTTTTTGTAGATTTTTCTTATCCATCTGAGGACAAAAGGCATTCTTTTTTTTTTTTCAAATTTTTATTTAAATTGTAAATATTGGTTTCAGGAGTAGAATTTACTGATTCATCACTTACATATAACACCCAGTGCTCAACACAACAAGTGCCCTCCTAATAACCATCACCCATTTAGCCCAT
>NW_027894943.1:0-240 GCF_054177405.1 Leptonychotes weddellii | reverse complement strand
TCAACATCTGGCTGTCAAAGAAAATGATGGCATTTTAGGCATTTTGATATGTAGTACATATTAGAATTGGTTAATACACGCAAAGCACTTTCCGCAGTGACCAGCTCCAAAGTAAATGCTAAATTATCAGCTGCTACTGAGTTGGATCTTAACTAGGGAAAGTCCCCGTGTTGAATGGGAGACACCGGTCTCATACTTCCATGTGTCACACATTTACTATATGCTTTACAAGAATCTCCT
>NW_027894942.1:0-240 GCF_054177405.1 Leptonychotes weddellii | reverse complement strand
TTGGTCCTGGCCCAGGGGATGAGGAGGACTCACGGGTCCCACTTTTTTCCGTGGGCTGGTCTTGCCACCTTGTACCTCCCAGCAATGCCCACACATCTCTGAGGAGGACTTTGCCAACCCCTCAGGTGCTGACAAAACCCCTTTTCTTTCCTCCCGGGCTCGCAGGCTCTCTTTCCACGGACGAGTGCTCGCCGCCCCGTGTTCTGCCAGGGGAATGTGGATGAAGGAAGTGCGTCCACA
>NW_027894941.1:0-240 GCF_054177405.1 Leptonychotes weddellii | reverse complement strand
TGGGAGAGGGAGAAGCAGGCTCCCCGCAGAGCAGGGAGCCTGATGTGGGACTCGATCCCAGGACCCTGGGATCATGACCTGAGCCGAAGGCAGTCGCTCAACCGACTGAGCCACCCAGGCGCCCAGTTTTGGATGGTCTCTTGAGGAGTATCTGTTCAAGTATCCTGCCAAGCTTTCTTTTGGGTCTATGTTTTACTTATGGATATGTAGGAGTTCCTCTTATATTCTGGATATGAGTTT
>NW_027894940.1:0-240 GCF_054177405.1 Leptonychotes weddellii | reverse complement strand
ATCCCAGGCCCCGGGGGTCATGACCTGAGCCAAAGGCAGACGCTTAACCGACTGAGCCACCCAGGCACCCCCTTTTTGAACTGTCTTTGAGATGTGGTATCCACTTAAACTCACAGCATATCTCCATTTAGACAAGCCCTCAGTAGGTCCATGAGGTTAACGGCTGCCTACTGGCAGTTCTAGAGCTCAGCTATTCAGTTTCACAGTGTAGGTGTGCCCTGGGTCCCATACTTAGCTCCT
>NW_027894939.1:0-240 GCF_054177405.1 Leptonychotes weddellii | reverse complement strand
CTCGCTCCTCAGTGCGCCCCAGAGAAAAGCAGTCAGTCACTCCTATCTCCCCGGTCTCCGGCTGCACTCCGTGCTCACCCGGCTTGTGACCGCGCATTTCTATCTCTTGCACCCGACCCCGTGTGGAGTCTCCAAACCCAGCAGATCCCTGCGGTGCACTCCCGCGCGGCTCCTCCCAGGGGAGGAAGGTGAGTCTCCCTGGATCTGCCGCTTGTTGGGTCCCTGCTGGAGGAGCAGGGG
>NW_027894938.1:0-240 GCF_054177405.1 Leptonychotes weddellii | reverse complement strand
TGAAGAGCATAAAGAATGGGAGAGATTGAGGCACCTGGGCGGCTCAGTTGGTTAAGCATCTGCCTTCAGCTCAGGTCATGATCTCAGGGTCCTGGGATCGATCCCTGCATCGGGCTCCCTGCTCAGTGGGGAGCCTGCTTCTCCTTCTCGGTCTGCCTGCTGCTCTCCCTGATTGTTCTCTCTCTCTCCCTTTGTCAAACAAATAAATAAAATCTTTTAAAAAAAGGAATTGGAGAGATT
>NW_027894937.1:0-240 GCF_054177405.1 Leptonychotes weddellii | reverse complement strand
CGATTCATTGTTTTCATATAACACCCAGTGCTCCATGCAGTACGTGCCCTCCTTAATACCCATCACTGGGCTAACCCATCCCCCAGCCCCCCTCCCCTCTAAAACCCTCAGTTTGTTTCTCAGAGCCCATAGTCTCTTATGGTTCATCTCCCCCTCTGATTCCCCCCCTTCATTTTTCCCTTCCTTCTCCTAATGTCCTCCATGCTATTCCTTATGTTCCACAAATAAGTGAAACCATAT
>NW_027894936.1:0-1558 GCF_054177405.1 Leptonychotes weddellii | reverse complement strand
TAGATGCAGGGAATGATCCCAATCTTTTGATACCGGTTGAGAACTGATTTGTGACAGGATGTGATCTATTCTGGAGAATGTTCCATGGGCCCTAGAGAAGAATGTGTATTCTCTTGCTTTGGGATGGAATGTTCTGAGTATATCTGTGAAGTCCATCTTGTCCAGTGTGTCATTTAAAGCCTTTATTTCCTTGTTGATCTTTTGCTTAGATGATCTGTCCATTTGTGAGGGGTGTCCTCTTGGACTTCTAAAGAAAACAGTTTTCCTAGAGTCATAGTACCACTTTATTGTGAACTTCCCCACTTCCCCTGCATTTTCCATCTTTGTGATCCATCACAGACGGCGGTGTTCATGATTGTGGCCCTTGAGCAACAAAGTAGAGTTTGCTGTTCTCAGTATGGTCCGCCGTTAAAGAAGGTAGGCAGGTCTGTCTGTATGCTTTAAGTTAGCTTAATTATTTTTAGCACTTTTTAAGCTCTGATTTCCATAGTACTTGTCTGTTCTCATAGGACCCTGAACAGAGATCATACTTTTCACCTTTCTTGGTTACTGCTCTCTCTGATTCTGTGATTCCTGTAACGCCAGGTCAGCACTTTCTTCGGAAGAATACTTGATGCCCAGTGAACGAATTTTGAAATAATTCCATTGTCCTTGAAGTCGGACTGTAAGGGTCTGAATAGCTGAGAATATTCCCTATTCTGAAAATAGGCAATTTGGGTGAGCTTCATTGGGAAAAAACCATTATGGTGGTTTTATGTTAATTAACTGGTAGATGAGGGTTCTTGGCCTGGTTTGGTGCAGGAGAGCATGTTTCTAGAGCTGATGCCTCAAGAGCTTAGGTCTGTTTCCTGTCCAGATCACATCTGCGTCCCGATAGCGTCTAGGTCCCTCCCATTCGGTCAGGTCCAGGGCTTCCTGTGATTTTTAGGCATACCCGCGACTCTCTGCCCACGTAAAACAGGGTTCTGAACACACCGTTTCTTTCTGGATACAAATGCCAGTCTACTGCCCTCCTCTGTTTTCCTTAGATTGAAAGTAGAATTTAGCACTTCCTGGCCCAAAACCAAAGGCAAAAGAATGTGAAGCTTAAGATACTACTATGATCAGGGCGCCTGGGTGGCTCAGTTGGTTAAGCGACTGCCTTCGGCTCAGGTCATGATCCTGGAGTCCCGGGATCGAGTCCCGCATCAGGCTCCCTGCTCAGCGGGGAGCCTGCTTCTCCCTCTGACCCTCCCCCCTCTCATGTGCTCTCTCATTCTCTCTCTCTCAAATAAATAAATAAAATCTTTAAAAAAAAAAAGATACTACCTAAGATCTGGTACTATCTAAGTACGTTCCCACTCTGAGGGGCACATAGACCCCAAGACCACCTATCTTGCCCCTCACATTCACTCACACATTCAGTGGAATGCAGTTAGAACTGCCCACACAATAAGATGGTTAATGCTTTTTTTTCTTTTTTTTGCCACCTGCTATAGTTGAACATATGATAAACACACACATGATGCAGCTCCATTGTAAACCACTTGGACTAGACCAGAATATTTAAGGGAGTGCT
>NW_027894935.1:0-240 GCF_054177405.1 Leptonychotes weddellii | reverse complement strand
GACTAGAAAGGTCAGGGAGGGAACTTCCCAGCCATTAAGGAGTTTATTTAGACACCCTGAAATTAAATGGTAAGGACAAGCTATAAGGGGCCACTGCTGGTCCACTTGGGCTCAATATCAGAAACTGGGAGGAGCCAGGGACGACTCCTAGAGCAGTGATACTTGTATTTCTTTCCTCCTGTTCTGGTCCATTTCTTTTTTTTTTTTTTTTTAAAGATTTTATTTATTTATTTGAGAGAG
>NW_027894934.1:0-240 GCF_054177405.1 Leptonychotes weddellii | reverse complement strand
TGCACCCTAGCTGGTCTGCTGTGTCAGGAAATGCTGGGACTCTAGCCCACATCAGCCACAGCTGTTCAACCAGGGCAGCCCCAGGATGGCTCACACGGGGACATCACTGGTGAGCAATCACCACAGCCCCAGAGGATCTTACCAAGGTGACACAGGTGCAAAGAACCCCAGAACATTCCAAGCCTGCAACACTTTGACTCCAGGTGCCCTGCCAAGGGACCCATTGTGTAAGTATCCCAG
>NW_027894933.1:0-240 GCF_054177405.1 Leptonychotes weddellii | reverse complement strand
TTCCCTATTCATAATTTTAAAATGGAGCAAGTTGAAAATCTTCTTTTCTCCAAAACCAGCTAAGCAATAAAGTCAGCTGAATGTGATTGCTTATGTGTGGTCCTTGATTGCGTCCATGGGGGTGGTGGCTCTTGATAGTAAAAAGGTTCCACCTGTTTATAGGGACCAGCGAGGGTGTTAAAGACAAAATCGGGGAGGCGGGGGGCTGACACATAGCCGGGCAGACAGGAAAGGGCAACA
>NW_027894932.1:0-240 GCF_054177405.1 Leptonychotes weddellii | reverse complement strand
GAGACAACATTCCCAGTTTCGTTGCTTGCATCTCCCGTTACTTGATGCCAAGTTCATAGACCATCTGTGTCATGTTCTGAAATCATTTGGGTGGTCCACGTTCTTTAAATTGTGGCACCCAGAATCAAAGGCCACACTCCAGGCGTGGTGGGCTTGCACCACACAGCGGGGCCTCTTGCTTCTCTGGCCCAGACCCGGCCTTCCTCTGAAAGCACCGTGAAATTAGATGAGATGTTCTGG
>NW_027894931.1:0-240 GCF_054177405.1 Leptonychotes weddellii | reverse complement strand
GACCTCCCTTAATGATAACCACTCTCTTGGCCTCTGGCAAGATTCATATTGTCTTGTTTTGGACCCTCACATAAGTAAAATCAGATGGCATGTCTTCTTTTATGCTTGGCTTCTTTTGCTCAGCATTATGTTGGTGAGCTTCATCTGCGTCTTTAGCAATGTGTCCTTTTCACTGCTGTATCGTATTCCATTGTGCAACTATACCATAATATTTCTGCTACAGATGGACATTCGGTTTTG
>NW_027894930.1:0-240 GCF_054177405.1 Leptonychotes weddellii | reverse complement strand
TTCAACATAGTACTAGAAGTCCTAGCAACAGCAATCAGACAACAGAAAGAAATAAAAATAAAATTCAAATTGGCAAAGAAGAAGTCAAATTCTCTCTTCGCAGATGGCATGATACTTTATGTGGAAAATCCAAAAGACTCCACCCCCAAATTACTAGAACTCATACAGCAATTCAGTAATATGGCAGGATACAAAATCAATGTACAGAAATCAGTTGCTTTCTCATACACTAACAATGCA
>NW_027894929.1:0-240 GCF_054177405.1 Leptonychotes weddellii | reverse complement strand
TGTTGCCCCGCCAATGCCCGCTGCCCCGGCACCTGCTCATGGGGACGGGCCATCCCCCTCCTCTCTTGTCACCACAGGGCCTGCTCACCTAACCACGTGCATCCAACTTGCTGGAAGGCCTATGGGATGACGGGCCAACCCCTGGGAGCCATCCACACTCCACCCCAAGCCTTACACGGCAGCACCCGGGTCCTGAGCCGCTCACTTAAAAACACTTCTGCTTCAATTTCAAACAGCCAT
>NW_027894928.1:0-240 GCF_054177405.1 Leptonychotes weddellii | reverse complement strand
TAGCTTTAAATAGAAATTTCTTAAATGAAAATAGAAAATTAAAAAAAGACCACTTTAGGGGAAGTAAAAATGCTCTAAAACAGAGCATCTTAAACCTTATACAGATCTCCTGCTATCTTGTTAAAATGAAGATCCTTGTGAGTAGGTGTCAGGTGGATCCTGCTATTTTGCATTTGTCACAAGCGTCCAGGGATGTCAATCTTGCTCTGGCTTACAAAAATTTTAAGCAACAAGATATTT
>NW_027894927.1:0-240 GCF_054177405.1 Leptonychotes weddellii | reverse complement strand
TCGGAGACTGTTGGGATTCAGGACTCTTGCATTGCCTTCCGTGTCTGTGTTTCATCAGCTCTCAACATTGCCAGTTGTTTGCTTAATTTCAACTGTCTCTTTTGGTGAATTCATGAAGTTCCTTTTTTCCTAGGGTCTAAAGGTAGCAAAAATTTATACTGCTATCGTTTGTGCCTTTCTTTTTCGTAATATCCACACCGAACTCGGGCCTTTTTTTGTTATGTTGTTTTAACTATTTTC
>NW_027894926.1:0-1558 GCF_054177405.1 Leptonychotes weddellii | reverse complement strand
TCTTGAAAGGGGTCCTCTAAGCAAAGAGAGGGCCTAAAAGCAACATAGACCAGAAAGGACACGGACAATATACAGTAACAGTCACCTTACAGGCAATACAATGGCACAAAATTCATATCTTTCAATAGTTACCCTGAATGTAAATGGGCTAAATGCCCCAATCAAAAGACAGAGGCTATCAGATTGGATAAAAAAAAATAAGACCCATCGATATACTTTCTGCAGGAGACTCATTTTAGACCCAAAGAAACCCCCATATTGAAAGTGAGGGGGTGGAAAACCATTTACCATGCTAATGGACACCAAAAGAAAGCTGGGGTGGCAATCCTTATATCACACAAATTAGATTTTAAACCAAAGACTGTAATAAGAGATGAGGAAGGACATTATATCCCACTTAAAAGGTCTATCAAGCAGGAAGATCTAACAATTGTAAATATCTATGCCACTAACATGGGAGCAGCCAATTATATAAGGCAATTAATAACAAAAGCAAAGAAACACATCAACAACAATACAATAATAGTGGGGGACTTTAACATCCCCCTCACTGAAATGGACAGATCATCTAAGCAAAAGATCAACAAGGAAATAAAGACTTTAAATGACACACTGGACCAAATGGACTTCACAGTGATATTCAGAACATTCCATCCCAAAGCAACAGAATACACATTCTTCTCTAGTGCCCATGGAACATTCTGCAGAATCGATCACATCCTAGGTCATAAATCAGGTCTCAACAAGTCCCAAAAGATTGGGATCATTCCCTGCCTATTTTCAGACCACAGTGCTTTGAAACTAGAACTCAATCACAAGAGGAAAGTCAGAAAGAACTCAAATACATGGAGGCTAAAGAGCATCCTACTAAAGAATGAATGGGCCAACCAGGAAATTAAAGAAGATTTAAAAAAATACATGGAAACCAATGAAAATGAAAACACAACTGTTCAAAATCTTTGGGATGCAGCAAAGGCAGTCCTAAGAGGAAAGGATATAGCAATACAAGCCTTTCTCAAGAAACAAGAAAGGTCTCAAGTACACAATCTAACCCTACACCTAAAGGAGCTGGAGAAAGAACAGCAAATAAAGCCTCAAGCCAGCAGGAGAAAAGAAATAATAAAGATCACAGCAGAAGTCAATGAAATAGAAACCAAAAGTACAATAGAACAGATCAACGAAACAAGGAGATGGTTCATTGAAAGAATTAACAAGATTGATAAACCCCTGGCCAGACTTGTCAAAAAGAAAAGAGAAATGACCCAAATTGACAAAATCATGAATGGAAGAGGAGAGATCACAACCAACACCAAAGAAATACAAACAATTATAAGAACATATTATGAGCAACTCTATGCCAGCAAACGAGATAATCTGGAAGAAATGGATGCATTCCTAGAGATGTATCAACTACCAAAACTGAACCAGGAAGAAATAGAAAACCTGAACAGACCTATAACCACTAAGGAAATTGAAGCAGTCATCAAAAATCTCCCAAAAAACAAAAGCCCAGGGCCAGATGCTTCCCAGGGGAATTCCATTAAACACTTAAAGAAGA
>NW_027894925.1:0-240 GCF_054177405.1 Leptonychotes weddellii | reverse complement strand
TTTTTATTGCATGTCTCATCTCAACTCTGCTTGCCAAACATCATAAGATTAATCCGAACAGTTCTCCATGAGGTAAGTGAGTGCAGATCTGACAATAAGCATGATTGTCCCCAGTGCCTGGCTTCAGGAATTGCAAAAGGGAAAGGTGAAATGAGTTTCATGAAGCAGACATAAAGAGAGTTGTGTTCAGTTATAAAGCAACTGTGCGGTGCGTAGAGCAATTTATAAGTTAACAATGAA
>NW_027894924.1:0-240 GCF_054177405.1 Leptonychotes weddellii | reverse complement strand
AGTGAAGTGTGCTTTCTGGTGACCAGCCTTGCCAATTAACTGGGTGCCCTGTGCTCTGGTGGAACTCTATGTCACCGTATGCCATTTTGAGATGGACCCAGTGCTCTCTTCGCTCAGAGGTTCTACAAGCTGAGTGTATGCAATGCCTAAAATGTCTCAGAGCAGTTGAATGTGCCTCAGCTCAGATTTTTCACTCCAATCTCTAGATTAAGGAAGCCAACTTTGGACAGAACAAGACCT
>NW_027894923.1:0-240 GCF_054177405.1 Leptonychotes weddellii | reverse complement strand
TTCCCTTCCCCCTCTTTAAATATTTATTTATTTAATTTTTTAAAAAGATTTTATTTATTTATTTGACAGACAGATAGAGAGCACAAGTAGGCAGAGAGGCAGGCAGAGGGGAGGGAGAAGCAGACTCTCCACTGAGCAGGGAGCCCGACGTGGGGCTCGATCCCAGGATCCTGGGATCATGACCTGAGCCGAAGGCAGCCGCTTAACCGACTGAGCCACCCGGGCGCCCCTCTTTAAATA
>NW_027894922.1:0-240 GCF_054177405.1 Leptonychotes weddellii | reverse complement strand
TAACAATTGTTCCAGAACCATTTGTTGATAGAAATGTCCTTTCTTCATTGAATTGCCTTGGCGCCCTCGTCAAAAATCAGTTGTCTATATTTGCGTGGGTCTACTCTTCTTTTTTTTTTATTCTTATGTTAATCCCCATACATTACATCATTAGTTTTAGATGTAGTGTTCCATGATTCATTGTTTGTGCATAACACCCAGTGCTCCATGCAGAATGTGCCCTCCTCAATACCCACCACC
>NW_027894921.1:0-240 GCF_054177405.1 Leptonychotes weddellii | reverse complement strand
GTCTGCTTGACCTTCCTCTGCTGTTTGCTTCTGACAGCACCCTGGGCCACCTCCGCATTCTCTTGTCACCCCAGGAAGTAGGTGGGGCCATGTGTCCAAAGTTGGGACGGTCCCATGTTAGTGGGAAAGCAGAGTGAGAGAAATCTGTGCCTCTCTGAGGGGAGGATTAGGGACTGGTTGAGCAGGGACAAGCTGGCTGGCTGGGGAGGGCCACAGGCTGGCCTCTGTCTCAGGTGTCCC
>NW_027894920.1:0-240 GCF_054177405.1 Leptonychotes weddellii | reverse complement strand
TCAAGGGGTGGGGAGGTCGGGTTCCCCATGGACAGCCCAGCAGTGGTGTCCTGCAGAGTCAGGCCAGGCAAGACCTCAACTCTCCTAACGTCTTGGGGCCTAATCTGGAGTTGGGGGTAAAGCCTGAACACCACCTGCTCCCTCAGGCCCAGAGAGATCCTGTGCCATGTCAGTGAATGACACCCCTCTCCCAATTCTTCCAGGTAAGAAGGTTCTTGAAATACCCAGGAGGCCTAGTCT
>NW_027894919.1:0-240 GCF_054177405.1 Leptonychotes weddellii | reverse complement strand
TATTACTGAAACTTTTCTTTTCTTTCTTTCTTTTTTTTTTTAAGATTTTTTAATTTATTTGACAGAGAGAGACACAGTGAGAGAGGGAACACCAGCAGGGGGAGTTGGAGAGGGAGAAGGAGGCTCCCCTCTGAGCAGGGAGCCTGATGTGGGGCTCGATCCCAGGACCCTGAGATCATGACCTGAGCCAAAGGCAGACACTTAAAGACTGAGCCACCCAGGTGCCCCTTACTGAAACTT
>NW_027894918.1:0-240 GCF_054177405.1 Leptonychotes weddellii | reverse complement strand
TATATTTGACATACAAAAAGTGGTATGCAATGTAATGTTTCCAACTTGGTGGATTTGGAGATAAGTATCCACCCAATAACCATCACCACAACCTGTTCCCTAAACATGTCTATTCCCTCTAAAAGTTTCCTTCTGCCCTCTTTATTATTTTTATTATTCTTTGTGATAAGAGCACTTAAGAGGACTCGGAGCAAGATGGTGGAGGAGTAGGAGACCTGGATTTCGTCTCCTCTCAGGAAT
>NW_027894917.1:0-240 GCF_054177405.1 Leptonychotes weddellii | reverse complement strand
TGTACCATATAGAGTCCCTAAGTGACTGAAAAGCCTCTTAGACTCCTACCCTCTGCTTTCACTCCAAGGGTCATGTTTATCAAGATTCTCTATCCTTCTGAGCCTACAGGAGGCCCTGGGGACCCTTGCCTCCTAAAGTATTTCTGTGTCCACTCTGTCTGCTGATACCGTGAAGAAACAACAGTACAAACTACTTGACATGTGGTAGAGACGGAATAAAGCTTTAGGGTTCTGCCCTGG
>NW_027894916.1:0-240 GCF_054177405.1 Leptonychotes weddellii | reverse complement strand
GGGTAAAGAAAAAAATGAGAAAAAACCATTGTAGGTGAATTAAAAAAAAAAATGTTTATCTGGTCTTCTTGCCTTTAATACCTCCAGCGTAAGTGCAGGTGAGCACACTGCAAGGGAACTGGCCCAAGCCCCACCCTCCAGACCAAGGTCCAGGGGTCCATGTTGCTAAGGTTCCAGAGACTTCTGTGGCTCAAACAGCCACACTGTCCACATTCTCTGTTTTCTTGTCTTTGGACATGC
>NW_027894915.1:0-1558 GCF_054177405.1 Leptonychotes weddellii | reverse complement strand
AGAAATAAAAGAATTAAAATCTAATCAAGTCAAATCAAAAAGGCTATTAATGAGATATAATAAAAAATGGAGGCTCTAACTCCTAGGATAAATGAGGCAGAAGATAGAATTAGTGATATAGAAGACAAAATGATGGTGAATAAAGAAGCTGAGAAAAAGAGAGATAAACAACTGGATCACAAAGGGAGAATTCGAGAGATAAATGATACCATAAAATGAAACAATATTAGAATAATTGGGATCCCCAAAGAAGAGGAAAGAGAGAGAAAGAGAGGCAGAAGGTATATAGGAGCAAATTATAGTGGAGAACTTCCCTAGTCTGGGGAAAAAAACAGGCATCCAAGTCCAGAAGAAATAGAGAACCCCTCTCAAAATCAATAAAAATAGATCAACACTCTGACATATAATAGTGAAAGTTGCAAATCTCAGAGACAAAGAGAAAATCCTGAAAGCAGCTCAGGACAAGAAGTCCATAATCTAGAAGCGTACAAATATTAGATTGGCAGAAGACCTATCCACAGAGACCCAGCAGGCCAGACCTGGCATGATATATTCAGGGTGCTAAATGAGAAAAATATGCAACCAAGAATACTTTATCCAGCTAGGATGTTATTCAAAATAGAAGGAGTGATAAAAAGCTTCCAGGACAAACAGTAACTAAAATAATTTCTGATCACCAAACCAGCCCTACAAGAAATATTAAAAGGGATCCTTTAAGCAAAGAGAGAGCCCAAAGGTAACACAGACCAGAAAAGAACAGAGACAATATACAGAATATATTCTGTATCCTGAGTGTATTTTGTTTGGTTTGTTAGAAGAAACTACATCTCAAAATTGTAAAGAAAGAAAACCTTATATACATATAAAAATAAAATTAAATACACTGAAAGGATAGAATATAACTCCAAAGGTGAAAATTTTAAAAGACTTTAACAAAACAAAAAGAAACAGTGATTTAAAGGTAATACAATGGCACTACTTTCATATCTTTTGATAGTTACTCAGAATGTAAAATGGGCTAAATGCCTCAATCAAAAGATACAGGGTATCAGACTGGATAAAAAAGCAAGGCCCATCAATATGTTGTCTGCAAGAGACTCATTTTAGGCCCAAAGACATATCCAGATTGAAAGTGAGGGGTTGAAAACCATTTATCATGCTAATGGACAGCAAAAGAAAGCTGGGGTGGCAATCCTTATACCAGACAAATTAGATTTTAAACCAAAGACTGTAATAAAAGATGAGGAAGGACACTATATCATAATTAAAGGGTCTATCCAACAAGAAGATCTAACAATTGTAAATACTGATGCCCCTAACATGGGAGCAGCCAATTATATAAACCAATTAATAACAAAATTAAACACATTGATAATAATATAATAATCATAGGGGACTTTAAAACCCCCCTCAATGAAATGGATAGATCATCTATGCAGAAGATCAACAAGGAAACAAGGGCTTTGAATGACACACTGGACCAGATGGACTTCACAGATATATTCAGAACATTCCATCCTAAAGCAACAGAATACACATTCTTCTTTTTTTTTTTTTT
>NW_027894914.1:0-12961 GCF_054177405.1 Leptonychotes weddellii | reverse complement strand
GCTCCTCAATAGGTTTGGCATGGACAAGATCTATGAAGGCCAAGTGGAAGTGACTGGAGATGAATACAATGTGGAAAGCATTGATGGTCAACCTGGTGCCTTCACCTGCTATTTGGATGCAGGGCTTGCCAGAACTACTACTGGAAATAAAGTTTTTGGGGCCCTCAAGGGAGCGGTGGATGGAGGCTTGTCTATCCCTCACAGGTAATATCGTATTCAAGGCTTCATTGTTTGGACTCCCAGTATTTCCATTTCTAACTGGTTGGACTATGGAGATTACTGAATGAATCAATTAAATTAAGTAGCTATCCTTGTGTTCCTGCTATATGCTTAGTACTCTGCAAAAGGAACCTGGCAGGGCAGGAAGGAATTGTAATGCGTTTTATAAATGAGTTTGAGGTTGTTCAAGGTTGTGGAGCCAGTAGTGGAAAAGCCAGGGTTGAAACAACTAGCTTTTGTGTTGTGGCTTAGTTCTGGTTAGAAATGAGCAACTCCAGTCCACTCCCCTCCCAGTGTATTTTCTTTTCATTGAGAATGAAAATTGTTTTACTCCGTTATGGAAAACTGTCGACTCTAGAAAAAGAATTTGAGAAAAGGCTTATGAGAGCTTTCAGCTGGAAGTAAGATTATAGACCATTCACATAAGTTAAATAGGTTTTGATTTGGTAGTTCCTTTGGTTTTGAGTTAATTTTTGTTATTGTTGAGTAGATGCATCTTTAAAAAGTGATTAGTTAGCTTCTTAGGGATATTTTAGTGGTTGGTAAATCCCTAACAAAAATTTCTTCTGGCTGTAGGTTTTGGGGTTGGGGAGGTTAGCCTTTAAAATGTAACCTAACTGGAACTTCTATAATGGTAGGGCATATTTTTTTTGAGGACCTGCAGGTCTCTTGCAAGACACCTATCAGAGGTGGTCTTGAACAAATTACTTTTTCCCATGTGCCCTGAGGCAGCCCTGAGAAAGTCTAGGATTTGGAGGGAGCAGATTTGAAACTCTTTCCTATGTTTATAAGGAGAACTAACTTTAGTGTTGGACACTTGGTTTTCATGGCTTTAAAGGTGTTTGTAGCCTGATTTTCTCTTCCTTCTTGGAATTCAGAGATTAGCTGCTGAATGATGATATCCCACTAACTGAGCGGTCAGTAGTTGGTCCTTTGGTTGCATATGATGCAATTAATTGTTTCAAGACGGGACTGATGGCAGCTACTGAAATGAATTCCTGCTAGTGAACTGATTTTAATCCTTAATACTAAAATATGAAAAACTTTATTTTAGTACCAAACGATTCCCTGGTTATGATTCAGAAAGCAAAGAATTCAATGCAGAAGTACATCGAAAGCACATCATGGGTCAGAATGTTGCAGATTATATGCGTTACCTAATGGAAGAAGACGAAGATGCTTACAAGAAACAATTCTCTCAATACATAAAGAACAACGTAACTCCAGACATGGTAAAAATTTTAACTAAAAATGCCTGTGTTGGTTAATTTATAGAGTCAGGTTTACTACTTGGTTTTTGTGGTTACATTAATAGTTTTTTCTTTTTAAAGATTTTATTTATCCATTTGACAGAGACACCACAAGAGAGGGAACACAAGCAGGGGGAGTGGGAGAGGGAGAAACAGGCTTCCTGCTAAGCAGTGAGCCCAATGCGGGGCTCTATCCCAGGACCCTAGGATCACGACCCGAACTGAAGGCAGGCACTTAATGACTGAGCCACCCAGGCGCCCCACTGAAATTAATAGTTTTATTTCAGGTTAATAGTTAAAAGTTGAACCATGAGTATGTTAACAGGTATAGATAGACTCAGATAAGCTGTTCTTATCTTAAAGTGGAAGGACATGAAATTGGGATACTGGGTGAGGGTAAGTTAAAAGTCAGGGTAATTATAAAGAGCTAGACTTAACCAACATGCTTTTAGGAATTTTTAGATAACTGAAGGGTAGCAGGCTTCAAGCATCTAAATCTAAAGCCTTTGGTGGCTTTTACACATTTGGCTGTTCTGAATTTATAGACTTCATTCCTGTGGTCATAGTTAGAATCCTCTATCCTGATAGGAGATGCTAGTTACTAAACTTACTTTGAAGCCGTGTGGAAGAAAGGTTCTTTATAGCAAGTAAGTTCTATGTTCTGGACTTTCTGAATGTCTCAGGCATGCACATGGAGAGTTGTACTGATTATTAGATCATTAGTTCTTCTTGATGTTGCAAATGGGAATTTCATGTTGGAAATTTTATCAGCCTAAAGTTATATCTTCAAGGCTATTTATTAACACATTGTAGTAATGGAAGATGATAGGCATAGAACACAAAAATAGCACTGGTTTTTATAAAACTTGTATACAACTATGGAGTTGTGTATAAATTGATGTTACATATCAAATGACTGTTCTGTTAGTGCATAATTTCTATTTTCACACAGCTTTGGTTATGAGAATTTGAGAGCATGAGTGAGTGCGTAGTGGGAGAGGGACAGAGGGTGAGGCTCCACACCAGCATGCGGGGGGCCTCAGTCTCAGGACCCTGGGATCATGACCTGAGCCAGAACCGGAGGCAGATGCTTAACTGATTGAGCCACCCAGGCACCCTGTAAAAATTATTTCTATTTTAAGATTTTATTTATATATTTGAGAGCGTGAAAGAGAGCGAGCACAAGCAGGGTGAGCAGCAGGCAAAGGGAGGAGCATGGAGTCCGATGTGGGGCTTGATCCCAGGGCCCTGGGATCACGACCCGAGCGGAAGGCAGACGCTTAACTAAGCCACCCAGGCACCTGTGAAAATTATTTTTAAATAGAGTTGTAATTGGGAAAAGATCCTTTTCTGTTATTTGTATGCTTCGTACACAGTCTAGGGATAATAAACATATAACTTGAGTTTTTGAGCTAGGAAAAGGGTAATACTACATTAGTTTATATTAGTAATGCAAATGCATGTTAATTTTCAGAAATCCATACTTTTATGTTACTATTGACAATCGCCCTTGTTCCCTCTGGTAAATAGGTCTTTTACTTGTGACTCTAATTCTGCTTGGCCTGCATAGTTTTTCTTCCTAAGATATCTCTTCCTCTGGTAATGTTAACTTGTTCAGAACTTTTCAAATTCTCAAGCTGCTTTCAGATACCAGTTTCCTAATGCTCTCCTGTATATGTGATATATTTATCTGGACCACTCTTAGGCTGATGTACTTTTCCCGGCTAGCTCATTAATTTGATCTTTGGAGGCCTTTTATGCATGCCTGCTGAAATCCTCTGCAGACATCTGACATGTCTCCAAGAGGAAGTGGTCTTTACCTAAACTCATGCTATTAGCTACATACATGGTTGTGTATCCTGTTTGTCTCTTTTGGAAGGAATGGACCGAGTTGCTTAGATTTATTAAATGACTACATTTGAAGTCATCAAATGGATTTGTTAAATACAGTGGAAAGCTATAATAGAATGCTTAACAGAGGTAGAGAAATTAGTTTTCAGGAGGGATTTAGGTAGTTGAGGTCTCCTGCAGTGTTGGCATTATTTTCATTTGCTAAGTTTTACACAAGTAATTTTAGAGTTGGATTACTTCGACTTATTCTTTAGGGGGCTGTAATTGTTCCTAGATTTGGGTAGTGAACATTCAGGTATTTTATAGCTGTTTCATGTCTTGATCATCCATAGAATCAAGTGTCATTTGGAGGAGGTAATTGAAACAATTTGAGAATTTCAGCATTGGTTTTTGATAAGTTTTAGAACAAAATTCTCATTAAGATCTAATTGGATGGTGTTTTGGGGGTTTCTGGGGAAATTGAAACCTTCTGTTTACACAGAAACCTAGTAGTAATAGATACAAGAGGTCCCTGGTGTGCAATGCTGGGAGTAGCATTGAAAGAACTATCAGGTACTGATGGAAAATACAAATCTGGGGTATGTGGGAGAACAAAAATGAATTTATAGCAGTTGCTTTTTGGCCCCATCTAGTCTTCCTTAACATCTTAAATACTTTGTTTTGGCACAAATCCTCACTTGAATAAAAGAATTTAGGTCAGACAGTATTTTAAATGAACATACATGTTTTTACAGAAACCCATGCAAATTTTTGAGTGTGATTGAGTTTTGTGAATAGTGTTAGTTCACATTGCGTATGGGTTTCTTAGGAAAATGTGGGCTACATGTAGAAATTTAAAGAGATAACCAGGGTTGACCTAGTTTAGTTCCTTTTGACAGTCTGGTTTAGAGACAAAATAGAACAAGTAGTAGAACGCAGTACACATTATATGACTATATAGGGCATGTGAAATGAAACCAAGTACTGTTTGCTTTGCTTTCTTTCAGATGGAGGAGATGTATAAGAAAGCTCATGCTGCTATACGAGAGAATCCAGTTTATGAGAAGAAGCCTAAGAAAGAAGTTAAAAAGAAGAGGTATGCATCTTACTATTGTCTTTTTAAGAGGTTGGGAGGAGTTCCTTGCCTTGTTTCATCTTAGTCAGACTCTCAAGTTGTGCAAACTCGATCACTAGCTCTGCATGATGTTGCAGAAGTGAGGGGAACCAGGTTTGCTAAAGTAATTGTGGTGATGGAAATGTGTAAGCCTCAGAAGGTACTTACTGAGCTGACCTGTTCTGTCCCAGTACAGTGTAACTACCAGTTATAAAAAAGGTTTATTTTTTTTTTTTACCAGTTACTGCATTTTTAAAGTTAGATTAAGATCATAAATGTATATTGGAACTTGGATTGTTTTACCTAATCCCAGAGTCTTTTTCAATCAGAGTTAACTATTTTCTATCCTCTATAGCTATGCTTTTTAAAAATTACATTTATCTCTTAATTTTACTTTGTTTTTTAGGTGGAACCGTCCCAAAATGTCTCTTGCCCAAAAGAAAGATCGGGTAGCTCAGAAGAAGGCAAGCTTCCTTAGAGCTCAGGAGCGGGCTGCTGAGAGCTAATAAACCAAACCACAATTTTGTATGAAGACTTTTCAGTTAAAGACAATAATAAACTTATTCATCAAGCAGCTGTCTGTGTTAAACTCTTATTAATGAAACTGTTGGAAATAACCTGAAATAAAAAAGCAGAGGAGTTGACCGGTTTTTTTCTTTGAGAAACAAGTATAACTTTACATATTGACTCAAAATTCACACCTGCTTCTCAGGCTTCTGTTTTCCCTGACAGGAGTTAATCCCTCCAGTTGTATGATGTGCAGCTCTCCCTAAACAGTGTGGCAAGCAAGAGACCAACTGTCCACTAGGAAATATTTCTTCATTCATTGTAACCAGATGGCTGGTGGGAAGAAAAAGTACCTTCAAAGTACACAATTTTAAAATAAAACTAGTGCTAAATCAATGGCTTTAATTTTTGAGAGAAAGCTGTCCAATGAAGTTCACATAACTAACATTCACTTTACTCAGGTGAAAACTGAGCAGAATATATTGAGTCTTCCTTCAGATAAGGTGCTCCATTTTATGGAGATGTTGAGAGATACATGCCAGATCTTAATAAACATGAAAATAACATTAAAAGGGCAAATATTAACTTGCATATCAAGTTTACATGAAAAAAAACTTACATGCCTCTTAAGAAATAGCCCTTTGGCCAACAGGAAATACTGTTCAAAAATGGAAAATTGTTATTAAAAAGTTATATGATTTCAGAGTCTGGCTCCTAATGTCCCACTTACCCATAGCTCAAATTCAGATACATGGATCTGGGTTGGGTTTGATGGCCTTAATGTCAGTTTTAAAGGACTCAGCTCATTGACACTAAGAAGGACCCATCAAATCTAGGATGATGAAAGCTCATCCAGTTTCAGCCTCTTAAAATTGGCAATTACGAGGCTAATAACCACTCAAAACATTCTGAAGCCATATAATGTCTAAATGTTTTAAGTCTATAAATACAACAAACCATGCTATTAACCCAACATCTGTTTATAAAGGAGTAACTTTACCTGCTTTGCAGTCTTAATTTCTGTTAATGTGCGAACTTTACCATGCTAAGACTTTAGTAAATGTATAAGTATTTTTTTAACCGCAGCTTCAATGCAAACAATGTTTCCAGCAATGGTATTTTGGCTAACATCTACAAAATACTCTCACTGTTGATATTTATGGAATGAGGCTTTTCACAGCATTATTTTAGGTCATTAGTCAAAATAGTTACACAGTGAATGTACTGGAAAATCAACCAGGGCTTCTAACAGCAGGAATGAAATCTTTGGACCTGTTCATCCTATACCTCCTGCCATTACTTCAGCAATCAACATGTATCTTATGATGGCTTCTTAAAACCAGGGGGAAGGAGTTTTGTGTAACTGGCAGGGATTTGACTCAGAAGCTTTTTTTTTTTTAATGCTCAAACATTTTCCTTAGAATTGTTAAGTTTCCTATAATTATAGGTCACAATGTCCAAATGAACTAAGAGTCATTTGTATAGGAAATTTTCTTCCACAGTAATGTTTTTAGGTTATTTAGTATCAAAGAATGTTCCATTTCCATTTGATGTGCTGTGACTTTGAGAGCAATACAAGAATAAAGTTGCTTTTCCAATTCTTCACGAATTTCACTTGGAGCACCACGCAGTAGGTAGTCTTTGAGTAACTGACAGGCTTTTGCTAGGTTTGGTTGTATCACTTCTGAAGTACACTTCATTGTACTCTGATCACAGCTAGTTCGACAATCCGTGCCATAAACACAGTCCAAATCAGACTCACAGTGACGATCCTTTATAATTTCTTTCAGGTTTGTCTCTGGCACAATTTTTCTCATGTCCACCATTTTCAAATCATACTTGTCATTATATCCTAGGTTTTTGGCACTAATATCACACATGAGGAAGTTTCCATAGGGGCCGTGGAAAACATCTTCCACAAATTCTAGAAGTCCTATGGCTATTTTAGCCTTTCTAGGCCATGATGGTGTGAACAACTGATCCATGCTTCTTCTGAACCCAGATGGAATAAAAAGTTCAATGACCCATGGAAGGCTTATTCCATAAAGAGAGGTATATTCAACACTTTCCATCACATAGAGATCACCACAGAATCCCATTAATTTGGGGGTATGCTCCTTATCTTGAAGTATCACCATGAGAAGAAATTCATTTAGTTGAAGAAGTGCCCATGCTGACTTTGCTTCCCCCAAGGAAACCTGGCCATCTTTGTCTCCATCAGCCACCGTCAAGATGAGATTAACCAGTTCAGAGAGATTTCCTTGGTCACCCAACTTTGCCTATAAAGGTAAGAATTTAGCTAAACATAGAAGGTTTGAAAAATACCTCATATGTAATATACATATTAATTTTATGGGGATTACCATCTTAAGTAATAATCTTGTTCCTGAGTCTCCATAAAGGAACTTAATACATCTCCAAATATTTATGATACTTACTATGTTGATTAGAAGTAGGTTTTATATAATTGTAGTAAAACCCACTTCATTAAGTATATTTAAGAAATGGGCCGCCCTAGCTCCCATAGCCCCATGGGCCCTGTTGATACAGTTATCCAACACACTAATTATTCTGTCTTATTCATACATTTACTTGCAAAATTGCGGTGTAATGTGCTCATATCCAAAGTTATAATGAGTCAATATTTTTTCCTATTTTCTAATTAACACATTAACAACTATTTTGTTTAAGTTGTATTATTCCAATGATGAAGGTTAAAAAGTATGTCCCTGTGAAGGTTCTTAGGATAAAATAGTCTGAAAATGTAAACTTAAAAGATTTTGAATGAAAATATGACACCAATAAAAAACGAGATTGTTTCCAAAATGGTAAATTTTTTATCTTTTAATATATTAAATCTTTGAATATTTCTTTAAATTTTTAAAATAATTTGCAATCAGGGTATGTATACTAATTTTAGTCCTTCTCCCACCTTTTAAAAAATGTGTATCGGGTACAGTATCAAACTATAGAGCTGCTCATTTACTTAATGAACTCACCTTTCATATCTGGACATTTTTAGCTTTCATAAATAATGTTAATGTAAACACCCTCCACACATTTTATTTGAATTTTTTCCTCAAGATGGAGTCCCGGATGTAAGTTAAAGAATAGCAACATTTTTATGGCTTAGGATGAGGTCTTGCCAACTCTTCCAGAAGAATGTACCACTTCACACTAGCAACATGTGAATGGAATACTTACTTTAAAGAGACTATAGACCATTTCTTTGAATTTCTGTACAGTAGTTCCCCTTGTTGGCTTATCAAATAGCACTATTTCTTTCCTTGGTTCCAATTCAGTTCCAAAATCAAGATGAAGTGCTTGTTCCATTTGACATTTCACAACACCTGGTAGATTACCCCAAATCCCTAAATACATCTATGTGAAAAAAGAACAACAAATTACTCTTTAGGATGAATAGAGAACTTTACCAATGTATTTTTAGTGTCTTCTTCCTCCTACAAAAACAAGTAACAAAATATTGAGATTTAGCTTTTTTATGTAACTTTTAGATTATAAAAGCAATGCATGCCTAAATAAATATATTTTTGACCATGATCAATTTTATTTTTTCCAATTTTTTAATTGTGGTAAAAAACTAAAAACATAAAATTTACCATCTTAACCATTTTTAGTGTACAGCTCAATGGTATTACATTCATAATGTTGTGCATCCATCACTACCATCCTTCTGCAGCACTCTTTTCATCTTGTAAAACTGAAACTCTATACCTATTAAATAATAACTCCCTTTCCCCCTCCCCCCAAGCCCCTGGCATCACCATTCTATTCTCTGTCTTTGTAATTTTGACTACTGTAAGCATCTCATATAAATGGAACCATACAAAATTTGCCTTTTTGTGACTGGCTTATTTCACTTAGCAAGTGAAACTCAAGATTCACTTAGCAAGTGAATTCAAGATTCATCTGTACAGTAGCATGTGTCAGAATTTCCTTCTTTTTAAAGCTGAATAATAGTCCACTGTATGGATATACCACATTTTGCATTTCTATTCACCTTCTGATGGACACTTGGATGCTTCCACGTTTTAGCTATTGTGAATAATGCTGACCTGAACTTGGGTGTACAAATATCTTTTGGAGACTCTGCTTTCAATTTTTTTAGGTATGTACCCAGAAGTGAAATTGCTGGATCATAAGAACAGCATATTTTTAATTATTTTGAGGAACTGTTTTCTGCAGTAACTGTGCCATTTTACATTCCCACCAACAGTGCATAAGGGTTCCAATTTCTCTCCATCCTTGTCAACACTTGTAAATTTCCATTTTTTGATAGTAGCCATCCTAATGGTGTGAAGTGGTATCTCACTGTGATTTTGATTTGTATTTCCCTAATGATCAAGTGATGCTGAGCATCTTTTCATGTACTTATTGGCTGTTTGTATATCTTTTTTTGAGAAATTGCCTATTCAAGTCCTTTGCACATTTTTTAATCTGGTAGTTTTTGTTGTTGAGTTTTAGGAGTTCTCTCTCTCTCTCCCCCTCTCTCCTTCTCTATTTTTTTTTAGTAAATGTGGGTGGGGCACAAATTCATGACCCTGTGATCAAGAGTTGCATGCTTTACCAACTGAGCCAGCCAGGCGCCCCAGGAGTTCTCTATATATTCTAGATATTAATCCCTATTGGATGTATGATCTGCAAATATTTTCTCTCATTCTGTAGATTTGATATTCTTTTGATGCACAAAATTTTTAAATTTTTATAAAGTACAATTTGTCTCTTTTTCTTTTGTTGCTTGTGCCTCTGGTGTCAGAGCCAAGAAATCATTGCCAAATCCAATGTCATGAAGCTTTTACCCTGTATTTTTTTCTAAGAGTTTTATGGTTTTAGTTCTTACATTTAAGTCTTTGATCTATTTGAACTTAATTTTTGCATATGGTATTAGGTAAGGGTCCCACTTTGTTCTTTTGTATGTGGATATCCAGTTTTCCTAGCACCGTCTGTTGAAAAGACCATCCTTTCTCTATCAAATGATCTTACCACTCTTGTCAAAAATCATTTGACCAAATATGTGAGGGCTTATTTCTGGGTTCTCTATTCTATTGATCTATATGTCTGTCTTCATTCCAGTACACACCGTTTTGATTACTGTAGCTTTGTAGTAAGTGTTGAAATCAGGAAATATGAGTCCTTCAGCTCTATAGTCCTTTTTCATGACTGTTTTGCTATTTGGGATCCTTTGAGATTCCATATTAATTTTTGGGTGGGTTTTTCTATTTCTGCAAAAAATGTCATCAGGATTTTGATGGGAATTTCACTGAATCTGTAGATCACTTTGGGAAGTATTAACATCTTAACAATACTAAGTCTTCCAATCCATGAACATGTGATGTGTTTCCACTTGTTTATATCTTTAATTTCTTTCAGCAATGCTTTGAAGTTTTCATTGTAAAGTCCTTCACCTCCCTGGTTAAGTTAATTCCTAAGTATTTTATTCTTTTTGATGCTACTGTAAATGGGATGGTTTTCTTTTTTTTTTTTTTAAAGATTTTATTTATTTATGAGAGAGAGAAAGCATGAGCAGGGAGGAGAGGGAGAAGCAGGCTCCCCAAGAGCAGGGAGCCTGATGCGGGGCTTGATTCCAGCACCCTGGGATCATGACCTGAGCCGAAGGCAGACGCTTAACCGACTGAGCCACCCAGGCGCCCCAGAATGGTTTTCTTAATTTTCTTTGTAGATTGTTCATTGTTACTGTATAGAAATACAACTGATTTTTGTGTGTTGACTTTGTTTCCAGCTACTTTGCTGAATTCATTTATTAGCTCTCACAACTTCTTCCTACATAAAAGGTTTTTCTCCCCCCCATAAAAGGTTTCTACCCCCATTAAAGGTTTTTCTACCTCCCATGATCTACATAAAAGATCATGTCATCTGCAAACAGATATAATTTTACTTTTTTTTTTTCAAAGATTTTATTTATTTGACAGAGAGAGACACAGCGAGAGAGGGAACACAAGCAGGGGGAGTGGGAGAGGGAGAAGCAGGCTTCCCGCTGAGCAGGGAGCCTGATGCGGGGCTCAATCCCAGGACCCTAGGATCATTACCTGAGCTGAAGGCAGACACTTAACGACTGAGCCACCCAGGTGCCCCTAATTTTACTTTTTCCTTTCTAATTTGGGTGCCTTTTATTTCTCTTTCTTGTCTGATTTGGCTAGAACTTCCAGTATTATGTTGAATACAAGTGGCAAAAGTGGGCATCCTTGCCTTGTTCCTGATTTTAGAGGAAAAGCTTTCAGACTTTAACCATTAAATATATTAGCTATGGGTTTTTCACATGTGGATTTTATTATGTTAAGGTAGTTGCCTTCTATTCCTATTTACTGAGTGTTTTTATCATGAAAGTGTACTGAATTTTGTCAAATACTTTTCCTGCATCAACTGAGATGATCCTGTGGGTTTTTTTCCCCTTCATTCTGCTGATCTAGTGTATTAAATTGATTGACTTTTGTATGTCAAACTATTCCAGCATTCCAGGAATAAATCCCATTTGGTCATGGTGTATGATCTTTTTAATATGCTCAATTTGGTTTGGTAGTATTTTGTTGAGGATTTTGCATTAATGTACACAAAGTCTGCAGATTTCTTTCCTTGTACAAGTGTCTTTATCTGGCTTTGGTATCAGGGTAATGCTGGCCACACAGAATGAGTCAGGAAGTATTCCCTTCTTTTCAATTTTTTGGAAAAGGCTGAGAAGGATTTAAATGTTTGGTAGAATTCACCAGTGAAGGCAGGCTCAGGGCTTTTCTTGTTGGGATACTCTTGATTACTGATTCAATCTCCTTCTAGTTATAGATCTATTCATATTTTCTATTTCTTGGTAGGTTTTCTATTTCTAGGAATTTGTCCATTTCATCTAGGTTATCTAACTTGTTGGTACACAACTGTTCATAGTACTTTCATATAATCCTTTTTATTTCTGTAGAATCAGCAGTAATGTCCCCACTTTATTCCTGATTTTAGTAATTTGAGCCTTCTCTTTTTTTCTTAGACCATCTAGCTAAAGGTTTGTCAATTTTGTTGATCTTTTTCAAGAACCAACTTTTCGTTTCATTGATTTTTCTCTATTGTTTTTCATTTCTCCATTTCATTTATCTCTGCTGTAAACTGTATTATTTATTTCCTTCTGCTAGCTTTGGGTTTAGTTCGTTCTTTTTCAAGTTCCTTAAATTGTAAAGTTAGCTTGTTGATTTGAGATCTTTCTTGTTTGTTAATGTAAGCATTTATAGCTATAAATACATTTTTTTAAAGATTTTTATTATTTATTGAGAGAGAGAATGATAGAGAAAGAGCATGAGAGGGAGGAGGGTCAGAGGGAGAAGGAGACCCCCTGCTGAGCAGGGAGCCCTATGCGGGACTCGATCCCGGGACTCCAGGATCATGACCTGAGCCGAAGGCAGTTGCTTAACCAACTGAGCCACCCAGGTGCCTGCTATAAATACAGTTTTTAATAGTCACATTACACAGAAAGATGAAAGGGCAAAACTCTTCTGTTTCCATTTCCCTAATCCCATACCCCGGAATTAGTCACTATTAATAAATATAAGATCCATGAGGGAAGTAATCTTATCTATCTTAATCATCACTGAATTCCTAATAACTAAACAGTGTCTGGAATATACTGGGAATAAGGGATTAATAAACATCTGTTGGATGAGTGAATCAAAGCATACAAAATTGAAGTATATAAAATTTCCTAACGCTCTGGTTCAAGAATTCTTTTAATAATGCTTTCATTTAAGGTAAAATTAGAGTGCATTATCATTCTGGAATGTTTATTCATAATGTCCATACCTGATTGTTGGGCTTGGTGGATAAGCATTTCCCAAAGTATAGAGTTTCTGTAACACAAAGGCTATTACATGCAGGCCCATCAATAACTCCAGTCTTGTACTTGTCACACTAAAAACCAGAAAACAAAAAGTAGTTAATAGGAAAATGTTTACAAGAAAAAACATAATAAAGACAATGTAAGGAGATATCAGTATTCTTTAACATGAAGTTCTATGAGGAAAAAGAA
>NW_027894913.1:0-240 GCF_054177405.1 Leptonychotes weddellii | reverse complement strand
CTCTGCCGGAGGCGGAATTGCCCCGCCCTTGCCCCCTCCCAGCTAAGTAATCTGCTCGGGTTTGCTCTCCGGGGCTTTTGTTCCCTGCGAGCTTTCCGTACAGCTTTGGAGGCGGAGAGTGAAAATCGTGGCCTCCCAATCTCCGCCACGGAGGAGCCGAAAACTCGGGGCCCCACTCCTCAGTCAGCTCCCAGAGAAAAGCCATCAGTCACTCCTGTCTCCCCGGTCTCCGGCCTCACT
>NW_027894912.1:0-240 GCF_054177405.1 Leptonychotes weddellii | reverse complement strand
TATTACCTGCAAAATGCCCCCCACCCCATCCCAAGGAGGCTTTTTTTTTTTAAAGATTTTATTTATTTGACAGAGAGAGAACAAGTAGGCAGAGAGGCAGGCAGAGGGAGAGGGAGAAGCAGGCTCCCTGCCAAGCAGGGAGCTCAATGCGGGGCTCGATCCCAGGACCCTGGGATCATAACCTGAGCCGAAGGCAGCCGCTTAACTGACTGAGCCACCCAGGCGCCCCAAATACATTTT
>NW_027894911.1:0-240 GCF_054177405.1 Leptonychotes weddellii | reverse complement strand
TTATTCTATTTATATCCAGCCTTAATGATTCTTTATTGTGGTCTCTGCACAGATCCTAAATGTTTCTATTATTCCCAAGTCTTTGATGGGCAGACATTCATCTCTCTATATGTTTGTTATGAAGATCAAGGCCATCAAAGGTCACTCCATATGGAGCCATGTAGTCCTTCTTCCTGCGGGCCCAGAGGCTGTACCCCATCTCCTGACAGGGGCAGCCCCCTCTTCTGCAGGATATCCTGG
>NW_027894910.1:0-240 GCF_054177405.1 Leptonychotes weddellii | reverse complement strand
GGACAAGGCAACTTATTTTTACAGTCTATCTTCCTCCCCTCCCCCCCCATCTACCTTTCTATACCTTTTAAATTTTTTACGATGGGTATTTGACATCTATCCGAAAGATAAATTATTTTATTTTTAAAGTAGGCTCCACACCCAGCCTGGAGCCCAGTACAGGGCTTGAACTCATGACCCTGAGATCAAGACCAAGACCAAGACCTGAGTTGAGATCAAGAGTTGGATGCTTCCCAACTG
>NW_027894909.1:0-240 GCF_054177405.1 Leptonychotes weddellii | reverse complement strand
TGAGATCATACATTATTTGTCTTTTTCTGACTTTTTTCACTTAGCAAAATTCTCACAAATTTCATCCATGTTGTTGCAAGTAGTAAGATTTTCTTCTTTGATGGGAGACTGAATAATATTCCATTGTATATGTCACCACATTATCCATTCATCCATCTATGACCTTAGGTTACTTTTATGTCTTGAATATTGTAAATAAGGCTGCAGTGATCATGGGGGTACATATATCTTTTTGAGTTA
>NW_027894908.1:0-240 GCF_054177405.1 Leptonychotes weddellii | reverse complement strand
CTCTGCTTTTGCTCACTCTTTAGACTTTGTTGGCAGTACTATAACACAGTAAGTCCCAGACCTGTGTTCAGTATCGAGGACTTAGTATGCACTTTTCCCTTCCTGGGAGTTATTCCTATCTGGGTTTTATGTAAATCTTATATACTCTTCTTTTCCCTGGAGACTCCTAAGGCAACTCCCCACTCTCCAAATTCACAAGATTACTATGGCTATGGAAGCTGTGTTGGAATTTGGTGTTAG
>NW_027894907.1:0-240 GCF_054177405.1 Leptonychotes weddellii | reverse complement strand
GGGGCACCTGGGTGGCTCAGTCAGTTAAGCATCTGCCTTCGGCTCAGGTCATGATCCCAGGCTCTTGGGATCAATCAGGCTCCCTGCTCAGTGGGGAGCCTGCTTCTCCCTCTCCTCCCCACTCCTGCTCTCTCTCCCTATCTCTGTCTCTCTCTCAAATGAATAAATAAAATCTTTTAAAAAATAAAACAAAACAAAATAATGTGCTTCCTTGTTCCATCTCCAAGGTAGACTTTTGTT
>NW_027894906.1:0-240 GCF_054177405.1 Leptonychotes weddellii | reverse complement strand
CTGCTCTCTGGGAGCAACTCTCTCAACCACGGTTCCTGGCCCCTGGTTATGCCTCTTGAGAAATTCCTTGTTGTCCATTTCCAAAGTTACTAGTGAGGAAAAAAGGCCTCCCTGGGGGGTCTACAGTTTTCACGGCACACTTCAAGCTGGTACAAATGTGGGGGCCTGAAACTTGTTTTAAGCTTCAGATAGTTAGAGGGATTTTCATTCCAGGCTCATGGTTTTGTTGGCAATCGCCAT
>NW_027894905.1:0-240 GCF_054177405.1 Leptonychotes weddellii | reverse complement strand
GGTAAAGAAAAAAATGAGAAAAAACCATTGTAGGTGAATTAAAAAAAAAAAATGTTTATCTGGTCTTCTTGCCTTTAATACCTCCAGCGTAAGTGCAGGTGAGCACACTGCAAGGGAACTGGCCCAAGCCCCACCCTCCAGACCAAGGTCCAGGGGTCCATGTTGCTAAGGTTCCAGAGACTTCTGTGGCTCAAACAGCAACACTGTCCACATTCTCTGTTTTCTTGTCTTTGGACATGC
>NW_027894904.1:0-240 GCF_054177405.1 Leptonychotes weddellii | reverse complement strand
CATGGGAGCAAGCCCATCCAGCCGCCGCTCCGGTCCCCTCGTCACAGGCTGTGCTCAGCCCTGAGGCACAGAGTCCACCTACACTGGCCTGGAGAGCAGCTTGCTGTGACCCCATGGATCCCTCTGTGGGGCCTCCCCCTGGCCCAGCCCTGCCCCATACTTCCCCATAGTCGGGTCCCACGGCCAGTGACTCCAGCAATGAGGGGGGTGCAAATCCACTCTGTCCTTAGACCACCAGTT
>NW_027894903.1:0-1558 GCF_054177405.1 Leptonychotes weddellii | reverse complement strand
AAAAAAAAAATGTGTAGATTGTTCTAGGTAGCATTGATATCTTCGCAGTATTTGTTCTTCCAATCCATGAGCATGGAACGTTTTTCCATTTCTTTGTGTCGTCCTCATTTTCTTTCATGAGTATTTTACAGTTTTCTGAGTACAAATTCTTTGCCTCTTTGGTTAGATTTATTCCTAGGTATCTTACGGTTTTGGGTGCAATTGTACATGGGATTGACTCCTTAATTTTTCTTTCTTCTGTCTTGTTGGTGTATAGGAATGCCAGTGATTTCTGTGCATTGATTTTATATCCTGCCACTTTACTGAATATCTGTATGAGTTCTAGCAGTTTTGGGGTGGAGTCTTTTGGGTTTTCCACATCTGCAAAGAATGAGAGTTTGACGATTTCATTGCTGACTCAGATGCCTTTTATTTCTTTTTGTTGTCTGATTGCTGAGGCTAGGACTTCTAGTACTATGTTGAATAGCAGTTGGTGATAGTGGACAACCCTGTCGTGTTCCTGACCTTAGGGGAAAAGCTGTCAGTTTTTCCGCATTGCGAATGATATTCGCTGTGGGTTTTTCATAGATGGCTTTTATGATATTGAGGTATGTACCCTCTATCCCCACACTCTGAAGAGTTTTAATCAAGAAAGGATGCTGTACTTTGTCAAATGTTTTTTCTGCATCTATGGATCATATGGATCCTGGAGAGGATCATATGGTTCTTGTTGTTTCTTTTATTAATGTATTGTATCACATTGATTTGTGGATGTTGAACCAACCTTGCAGCCCAGGAATAAATCCCACTTGGTCGTGGTGAATAATCCTTTTAATGTACTGTTGGGTCCTATTGGCTGGTATTTTGATGAGAATTTTTGCATCCATGTTCGTCAGGAATATTGGTCTGTTATTCTCCTTTTTGATGGGGCCTTTGTTTGGTTTTGGGATCAAGGTAATGCTGGCCTCGTAAAATGAGTTTGGAAGTTTTCCTTCCATTTCTATTTTTTGGAACAGTTTCAGAAGAATAGGTATTAATTCTTCTTTAAATGTTTGGTAGAATTCCCCTGGGAAGCCATCTGGCCATGGGCTCTTGTTTGTTGGGAGATTTTTGATTACTGCTTCAATTTCCTTTGTGGTTATGGGTCTGTTCAGGTTTTCTATTTCTTCCTGGTTCAGTTTTGGTAGTTTATAGGTCTCTAGGAATGCATCCATTTCTTCCAGATTGTCTAATTTGTTGGCATTTAGTTTCTCATAATATATTCTTATAATTGTTTATATTTCTTTGGTGTTGGTTGTGATCTCTCCTCTTTCATTCCTGATTTTATTATTTGGGTTGTTTCTCATTTCTTTTTGATAAGTCTGGCCAGGGGTTTATCAATCTTACTAATTCTTTCAAAGAACCAGCTCCTAGTTTTGTTGATCTGTTCTACTCTTCTTTTGGCTTCTATTTCATTGATTTCTGCTCTGATCTTTATGATTTCTCTTCTCCTGTTGGGTTTGGGCTTTATTTGCTGTTCTTTCCCCAGCTCCTTTAGGTTTAGGGTTAGGTTGTGTATTTGAGACCTTTCTTATTTCTT
>NW_027894902.1:0-240 GCF_054177405.1 Leptonychotes weddellii | reverse complement strand
TTCTCCTATAAAAATGAACTTCTGGCATACTTGTGTAAGGGTATATGGTGCTTTACTGGTTAGAATTTAAAATGGTAATTAGAGTAAATGGATATTTTTTTTTTAAAGTAGAATTTGGGGGTTGTTCCTGGGTGGCACAGTCAGTTAAACATCCGACTCTTGATTTAGGCTCAGGTCATGATCTCAGGGTCATGAGATCAGGCCCTGTGTGGGGCTCCGAACTCGGCGCAAAGTCTGCTT
>NW_027894901.1:0-240 GCF_054177405.1 Leptonychotes weddellii | reverse complement strand
GGGAGCTCAGAGGAGCCCAAGAAGACATAATGACGAAATGTAACGGTATCCTGGATGGGATCCTGGACTCCTAAAAAAAGGACATTAGGTACAAACTAAGGAAATCTGAAGAAAGTGTGAACTGTACCAAACATGATGTTAAGATTTGTGAACTCTGCACTATCTTTGCAACTTTTCTGTAAATACAAATCTATTCTGAGAGTAAAATTTTATTTATTTTATTTTTTTTAAAGACTTTAT
>NW_027894900.1:0-240 GCF_054177405.1 Leptonychotes weddellii | reverse complement strand
TGGGTGAGCCAGCGCTCAGAGATGAGCAGGTGGAGGAAGGGGAGGGTTGTGGAAACATCTTGCTGGAGAATCTGAAGGCATAGTGGAGTTCAGAGGAAAGACTGTAGAAGGAGGTGGGGCGCCTGGGTGGCTCAGTTGGTTAAGCGACTGCCTTCGGCTCAGGTCATGATCCTGGAATCCCGGGATCGAGTCCCGCATCGGACTCCCTGCTCAGCAGGGGGTCTGCTTCTCCCTCTGCCC
>NW_027894899.1:0-240 GCF_054177405.1 Leptonychotes weddellii | reverse complement strand
CCTTTCCTGAATGTTTGGTGTAACTGGCCACCGTGGTGACTAGTGTGAATTGCATACAGAGCAAATGGTCTCAAACAGTTGCTTCTGATGTCACTGCTTTGCCAGTAAGCTTGTCCTCTTCAGGCTCTGGAACCAGATAATTTATATTACCTACCATATATTAACAGGATTCAAGCTAAGTGTTAACTGCCCATTATCAACTGTCACTGCACAGTTAATAGTTACCAAATACTGATGATT
>NW_027894898.1:0-240 GCF_054177405.1 Leptonychotes weddellii | reverse complement strand
GCCAGCATTACCTTAATCCCCAAACCAGGCAAAGAACCCATCAAAAAGGAGAATTTCAGACAAATATCCCTGATGAATATGGATTCTAAAATCCTCAACAAAATCCTAGCTAATAGCATCCAACAATACATTAAAAGGATCATCCCCCAAGAGCAAGTGGGACTTAAACCCGGAATGCAAGGGTGGGTCAACATTCGCAGTCAATCAATGTGATAGAACACATTAATAAGAGGAGAGAAG
>NW_027894897.1:0-240 GCF_054177405.1 Leptonychotes weddellii | reverse complement strand
AGTAAAATTTCTATGAGTAACTGAGTTTTTTTTTTTTTTTTAATTTAATTTAAATTCAATTTAATTAGCATATAGTGTATTATTAGTTTCAGGGGTAGAGTTTAGTGATTCATCAGTTGCATATAACACCCAGTGCTCATTACATCAAGTGCCCTCCTTAATGCCCATCCCCCAATTACCCCATCCCCCCACCCCACCTTCCTTCCAGCAACCCTTAGTTTGTTTCCTGCAGTTAAGAGT
>NW_027894896.1:0-240 GCF_054177405.1 Leptonychotes weddellii | reverse complement strand
TTTAAAATGTGTCTTATCAGATGTCTAACCTACATCTACAGAGAACCAGCAGAGTGTGTTTTACTAAGACACAGGGGAGGCGGTGCAGAGATTCAGAGGTCCTACGCTCTAACACAGAGCAGCACAGAGACGCTGATCCATGGGACAGGCCGTGCGGGGGTGGGGGTGGACCATGCTACGTTGAGGAACTGGGCTGTGTAAAAAATCAAGGGCTCTACCAAGGCCAAAATGTGCAGGAAG
>NW_027894895.1:0-240 GCF_054177405.1 Leptonychotes weddellii | reverse complement strand
TTATTGCTGAATAATATTCCATTATATGGATATATGACATTAATCCATTCATCAGTTGATGGAAATTTAAGTTTCCATTGTTAGGCTCTTATGAATAATGTTGCTATGAACCTCCATGCACAAGCTTTTGGACATTTGGACATATGTTTTCATTTCTCTTAGGTTGGGATTGCTGGGTCATATGTTTAAACTTTTTTTTTTTTAAGATTTTTAAAAATTTATTATTTGAGAGAGCGGGAG
>NW_027894894.1:0-240 GCF_054177405.1 Leptonychotes weddellii | reverse complement strand
TAAACAAGACAGATAGCTCTTAAGCTCCTAAATGGAGGGCTCTTTTCTTCTCTGTAAAAATTCTGCTTTCATAAAGAAGTATGGCTCAGGCCATTTCAGACAAAAGATTAAGAAAATAAAAACATTTAGAGAGAAATACATTCCAGACTACAAATCCATGAACCTTTTTGGGACATTTTTGGTTTCTTAGTTCTGTCCCCTTTTTTGACATTACTCACTCTTTACCTCCCTCTCTTCTGT
>NW_027894893.1:0-240 GCF_054177405.1 Leptonychotes weddellii | reverse complement strand
TATCTGGTGAGTTTAGTCTTCTGAAACTCAGTAAAATGATATTATGATGTTGAAATGCCTTGTCAAAAATTGAAATTTTCAGCAAACTTTTTCCTTGTATAACAGCAGACAACTGATTGGCCGATATTTTTCCCTTCAAAATTATTTCTTAATGCAATTTGGCACATTTTATAAATTCAGCTTAAAAGTAGTTCCATAACGAATATTGAGTATATTTATCTCATTGCTGCCCAGAGGTCT
>NW_027894892.1:0-1558 GCF_054177405.1 Leptonychotes weddellii | reverse complement strand
AAAAAAAATTAAAAAAAAAAAAAGTTCTCCTTGTTCCTTGTCCCTAACAATATGTTTCAGGGATCTTGTTTGCTTCTCCAGACTGCCTTTCTCCATTCTCTTCTAAGCTTCCAGAGGCTGACCTGAACACTTTATCACCCAAAAAAGGCTCCCAGCCTTTTGATCTCTGGTTTGGCCCTGCCAAAGGGGTACACTGACAAGAGATCTGAAGGAAGATAACTACTCTTCCCTTGGCCCTTCAGTGGGTAGATAACGGTTCCTCTCCTTGGTTACTACACTATCCAGTGTGTTCTCTCTATACACTACTAACATCATTGTGAAAAATCCCTTTGTAAATTGTCCTATTTTAAACTGATCAAGCCATTTGGTTCTCATTGGGTCTCAGAATGATAGTCAGGTATTCTTTATCTTTTGAATGGTTGCCAGTCTGGGCTTCTATAAACTTGTGTTTAACTTCCATCCCAATCATTAATGTTGTTGACCATCTTCATGTCACTGGCTATTTCCGCTTACATGAGTTTTTCTGAGTTATAGAAGTTCATTATATAATCTGAATATTAGTCTCTTCTTGGGTTTATATGGTACAAATATTTTCTCCAAACTTAAAATGTGTTTTTTCTCTATGATGCCTCCTTAATTCTCAATTCTTTTATATAATGCAAATTAATCAATACGCAATGTGTTTTTTTACATACCAAAGAATTTCTTCTACTTTACTTCAAGGTCCTAAAATAACTTTAGAAGACAACAGAGTAAGCTGCCTTTTACATCTACATCTTTAATATATCTGGAATTGATACTTTCTGCACATGGTGAGAGGTAGGGTCCATACTCATGCTTTTCTGTATGAATAGCTTCCTGTCTTAGACTCATTTATGGAAGCATTCATTCCTGGCTCACCCCCTCCCTGCTCTGAGGCAGCTGTCATTTTAGACTTCCGCATACTTGAGTCTATTCTGGGTTCTTCATTCTGTTCTGTTGGTCTTCATTACCACTTTTTAGTCTTTTTCTAGTAGAACATGCCTCTGCTTTGTTTTTCTTTAGCAGTGCATTAGCTATTCTGGTCCCTTTGCTTTTTCATATAAATTTAGAATGACCTTGTCAATTACTAGAGAAAACAAAACTTTTGGAGTTTAATATAATCCTGTTAAATCTGATTATGGATGTATTTATTTTGGCATTCTGTTTGTGTTCTTAGAGCTTCTATGATATATGGTTGTTACTTTTTTAAAGTTTTCAGCCTTTCTATCTTTCTCCCCTACTTTTTAAAATAGACTATTTTAAAGCAATTTTAGGTTTATAGCAAAATTGAGCAGAAGTTAGTGTTCAAATGGTACTCCCTGGCCCCACTATTCTATCTCCTACATATTTCTTCTGCCTTCTTTACACTCTTCTCTCTCTGGGAATTTGATAATGTTAAACCATGAGATACTGTTCTGTATGTCTTGGTTTCTGAGGGGTTTGTTTTGTTTCAGTTTTTATTTTTATTTTTTCTATTCAAATGTCCTCAAGTTCATGGATTCTTTTTTCAGCTAGGTCAAGTCTTTTTTTTTTTTTT
>NW_027894891.1:0-240 GCF_054177405.1 Leptonychotes weddellii | reverse complement strand
TGTGGAATTCAGGGGGGACCATTCATATATTTCTGAATCACTTCTAGAAATTTTTTCCAAAATAAATAATTGATATTTGACCAAAGAGTCTGAATTGCTTTTCATTTCAGCATAACCTAGCTTGTACTGACAGGTATGGAAATTGGAAGTGGAATGAGGAGCTGCTATAACAAAAACACCCAGACAGATGGTGTACTAGCTTAAGGGGCAGAAAGGAAGCAGTGAAACAACAGTTACTGG
>NW_027894890.1:0-240 GCF_054177405.1 Leptonychotes weddellii | reverse complement strand
TTTTTTTTTTTTTTTAAAGATTTTATTTATTTATTTGAGAGAGAGAGAATGAGAGAGAGAGCACATGAGAGGGGGGAGGGTCAGAGGGAGAAGCAGACTCCCCGCCGAGCAGGGAGCCCGATGCGGGACTCGATCCCGGGACTCCAGGATCATGACCTGAGCCGAAGGCAGTCGCTTAACCAACTGAGCCACCCAGGTGCCCCTTTCTTTCCATTTCTTTCTCTTTAGTGTTACTTTCAA
>NW_027894889.1:0-240 GCF_054177405.1 Leptonychotes weddellii | reverse complement strand
TGTTCTCCTTTAGGATTTTGATGGACTCCTATCTCACATTTAGGTCTTTCAACCATTTTGAGTCTATTTTTGTGTGCGGTGTAAGGAAATGGTCCAGTTTCATTCTTCTGCATGTGGCTTTCCAATTTTCCCAACACCACTTGTTGAAGATACTGTCTTTTTTCCACTGGACATGCTTTCCTGCTTTGTCGAAGATTAGTTGACCATAGAGTTGAGAGTCCATTTCTGCACTCCCTATTC
>NW_027894888.1:0-240 GCF_054177405.1 Leptonychotes weddellii | reverse complement strand
CTGCCAGCACCTTGATCTTGGACCTCCCAGCTTCCAGAACTGCCAGAAGTGTTTGTTGTTGAAACCACCCAGCCTATGTTACATCTGTTACAGCAGCCCAAACTAGGTCCGCATCTAGTTTTTACAAACAAGCCTACACCAGTCGAGGACACCGTAGGTTTCCAAATGAAGAAGTTTCCATAATACAAATCACATCACATAACTCAGGGAGCCCCAAGGAGCCATTTGAGTTTGGTGATT
>NW_027894887.1:0-240 GCF_054177405.1 Leptonychotes weddellii | reverse complement strand
TGAGAGGTTTTTTAGGAGGTGGGAGCTTATCCACGATTTTGTGTGTGTGTGTGTGTGTGTGTACGGGGAGTGGTACTCAGTTATGCTGAGTGGGGTAGCTGATTGAGAGTTCTATTTTTTTTTTTTTTTACAGATTTTCTGCCTGTCATCCCCTTACATTCAATTAGACCTGAAATTCTGCTTTCAAGACTGTGCTCCAGCCCTTTCCTCAACCCCATCCTTATAGGCAGACACTTAGTT
>NW_027894886.1:0-240 GCF_054177405.1 Leptonychotes weddellii | reverse complement strand
CCTGGCTTAAGACAAAGGCAGTGCCATATTCTAACAGCTTCCCACCTGCATTAGGTTGCTGGGGCTACATAACAAATACCACAGACCAGGGGAAGGCTTCAACAGCAGAAGTTATTTCCTCACAGTCCTGGAGGCTGGAAATCCAAGACCAAGATGTGGGCAGGACTGGTTTCTCCTGAGGCCTCTCTCCTTGGCTTGCTGATGGCCGTCGCCTCCCTGCGTCTTCACGTGGTCTTCCCT
>NW_027894885.1:0-240 GCF_054177405.1 Leptonychotes weddellii | reverse complement strand
TCCAGGATCATGACCTGAGCCGAAGGCAGTCGCTTAACCAACTGAGCCACCCAGGCGCCCTATTTTGTGATATTTATAAAGAGAGTGAGGAATTGAAATTTTTCATTGGAAACTTGAAGTTTTTATGCTGCAAAAGAAAGTTTCTGCATTCTTTTTCATATAGTTTAAAGGTTAGCCTTTGTGACGAATTTATTCTTACATGGTTTACGTATAATTCTAATATGGGTGAGCCAGATTAGC
>NW_027894884.1:0-240 GCF_054177405.1 Leptonychotes weddellii | reverse complement strand
AATAAAAATTGATAACCTAGAATTCTCTATCCAGTAAACTCTACTTCAGAAATGAAAAAAAGTAAAAATTTGAGGGCACATGATAACAGAGAATTTGTCTCTAATGGATCTATACAATATAAAATGTTAATGATATTTCTTCAAGCTGAAAAGAAATGAAAAATAAGAGTTGGAACAGAAATAGCATAGATAATGTAAAATATTTTATAAATATAACTTTAGAAGTCCATTTCCTTATTT
>NW_027894883.1:0-240 GCF_054177405.1 Leptonychotes weddellii | reverse complement strand
CCGACTCATGCTCTCTCTCACTCGCTTACTCTTTCTCTCTCAAATAAATAAATAAATATCTTTAAAAAAATCTCATAAGTAGGGGCGCCTGGGTGGCTCAATCATTAAGCGTCTGCCTTCAGCTCAGGTCATGATCCCAGGGTCCTGGGATCGAGCCCCGCATCAGGCTCCCTGCTCAGCGGGAAGCCTGCTTCTCCCTCTCCCACTCCCCCTGCTTGTGTTCCCTCTCTTGCTGTGTCT
>NW_027894882.1:0-1559 GCF_054177405.1 Leptonychotes weddellii | reverse complement strand
GCTCTCCCAACTGAGCCAGCCAGGCGCCGCAAGAATCAGCCTTATGAGGTGAAAGATGATGAGGACAAGGATAAAACCACGCTTCAGCCAGGAGTGTGCCTACAGGGGGTGTGCAGGGAGAAGGCCAGCAGTGGAGGAGACCCAGTCCACACTCCCCTCACCACCCCTGTTCCTGGGGGCTCTGCCACCCAGAGGGGCTGTCTTTTTCTAACTTACCCTAAAGCACTCTACAGTCAAGCCCGTGATCCTGAGTTCAGTAGGTTTCCCCGGGGAAGGCCAGGATTCTTCCAGAGCAAGAAGGTGAGGGTGAAGGCAGCCTTCAGAGAAAAGGTTGAAGATGCAGGAGAACTTGCTGGGAAGAGGCCTTGTGTCTCAGATGGTATGGGGGCAGACTCAGGAATAAAATCTCTCGGGGGAAAACAGAAAAACAGCTTTATTACCTTGGGTGGGGAGGGATGCAAGATCTTTTAAACAAAGTTTTTAAATTACATAAAGTAAAAAAAAAAAAAAAATCAATGGATTTGACCACTTAAAGATTTGAGTTCAGTAGAGCACCCCATCGACAAGGGAGCAGCTTATGACAGCCTGAGAGAAATCTGTACAAAGCCAAGAACAGAGTCATAGCTAGAACATTCAAGAATTGCCGATCAGCAAGAAAAAGACAAGAAATGCAGTTCTTTCTTTCTTTTTTTTTTTTTACAAGAAACCCCATTTTTTTAATGGGCAAAGGATTTGATAGATAATTCACTGAAGGGGAAACTCATCCTGCCGGTAAGCATTTGATCTTACCAGTAATGAGAACAATGCCAATCAAAACAACAGATACCACTTCGCTAAAATCAGGAAGTGAGATGTTATCGAGTTCTGGAGAAGGTGGGGGAATAAAGGGCCCTTGGGTCTTGCTGGTACGACTCTAAAGCAACGTAGCTGTCTGGCGAGCCGCACCATAGCACTTAGTGAAATAAAGAGCACACACTCCCTACAACACAGCAGTCCGTCCCCTCCTTACCTCTCAAAACACTGTCTTGCAAAAGTTTATCACCTTTACAACAACACAACATGTGTCATAACAAACTGCTGGTTCCGATACCAGCAGGATGGATGAGGAAAAGACAGAGTGTGTTTTCCGTGGAATGTTGTGCAGCACTTGGGAAAAGCAACCTGGATTCCATGAAACAATACTTCGAGATCTCAGAAACTTACAAATTGAGTGCAAAAAAGAAGTAAAAAACAGAACATGATTGATAGTACGATACAATTCTGTAACTTTATTTTTTTTTAATTAATTAATTTATTTGACAGAGAGAGGCAACGAGAGAGGGAACACAAGCAGGGGGAGTGGGAGAGGGAAGAAGCAGGCCTCCCGTGGAGCAGGGAGCCCGATGCGGGGCTCGATCCCAGGACCCTGGGATCATGACCTGAGCCGAAGGCAGACGCTTAATGACTGAGCCACCCAGGTGTCCCAATACCAATTCTGTAACTTTAAAGGTATCTACAAAAGGGATGACTGGGTGGCTCAGTTGGTTAAGCGTCTGCCTTCGGCTCAGGTCATGATCCCA
>NW_027894881.1:0-240 GCF_054177405.1 Leptonychotes weddellii | reverse complement strand
TACAGTGTCCTTCTCTGGGTGACATGAGTGATTTTTCTAGTTCAATCTGTAGGATACAGAGTGTTTAAATGGGCTTGCTGGAGCTGGAAGAGGCTGCAGTGTTGTTCAGCTTAACTGTTGGGACTTAGCTTTTGCTCTCAGCCAACACCTCACCTGGTTGGAGTTCACCACCTGGTGGAATAATCTAGAAATCTAAATCCTTAGTGGCTCCCAACCCCTATTGGGGTTTTCCATTAATAT
>NW_027894880.1:0-240 GCF_054177405.1 Leptonychotes weddellii | reverse complement strand
TTCCCCAATGTGCCCACAGACTGAGCAACCCAACATGCCTCGAACTCACCAGTCTTCCCCCATAACTGTTCTTTAATCAAGTTCTTATCCTGGTTGTCACTGACATTACCTGCCCAAGTTAGCTATCAGGACATCATTCTAAATTTCTCCTGTTTTCATCCATCACAGTCCTGTGGGATCCCAATAATGACCCCCCCCCCAACTACTGTCTCAATCCAGGCCATTATCATCTCTCCCCCA
>NW_027894879.1:0-240 GCF_054177405.1 Leptonychotes weddellii | reverse complement strand
TGAGATTTTTCTTGTTTCTAGAGGGAGGCTGGTATCACTACACACTTCCCTCTTACAACTTCTGCTGCTTCCCAAAGATTTTACGATGTTGTGTTTGCATTTTCATTTGTCTCCAGGTATTTAAGTTTATTCTTTGAAGATACATTTGTTATTTAGTAGCATGTGTTTAGCCTCCACATGTTAGTGTTTTTTCCATTTTCTTCTTGTCACCAATTTCTAGTTTCATGTGGTTTAAAAAGA
>NW_027894878.1:0-240 GCF_054177405.1 Leptonychotes weddellii | reverse complement strand
CACTAGTACGTAGCAGGGCCACAATCACGGCCTCTGTCCTCTGCCAGTAAGCCCACAAGTTGGTAAGCACTGCTCCCTGTGGGAACTACGCTGTGAGGATAGTGAGGTGGTACACCCATCTTCGTGCAGAGGGCGCTCTACTTGAGAATTAGAAGGGCAAACAGCTCCTAAGAAAGGACTGTGGTGAGAGATAGGAGGGCATGTACCAAACATAGTGGTGCCACCATGGAGAGGGTAGTT
>NW_027894877.1:0-240 GCF_054177405.1 Leptonychotes weddellii | reverse complement strand
TGGGGAAAAAGCCATGAATTCTATGTGCTGTATTACCCTACCACTGGAGTTCTGCCTTTCTCATTGATCAGTAAACTTGGTCTTGGCTGGGGGTTCTTGCTGATCTTCTGGGGGAGGGGCCTGTTGCCGTGGTTTCCAAATGTCTTTACTGGAGGTGGAATTGCCCCACCCTTGCCTGGCCAGGCTAAGTAATCCGCTCAGGTTTGCTCTCGGGAGCTTTTGTTCCCTGCAAGCTTTCCG
>NW_027894876.1:0-240 GCF_054177405.1 Leptonychotes weddellii | reverse complement strand
GGGGCGCCTGGGTGGCTCAGTTGGTTAAGCAACTGCCTTCAGCTCAGGTCATGATCCTGGAGTCCCGGGATCGAGTCCCGCATCGGACTCCCTGCTCAGCGGGGAGTCTGCTTCTCCCTCTGATCCTCCCCCTCTCATGCTCTCTGTCTCCCATTCTCTCTCTCAGATAAATAAATAAAAAATCTTTAAAAAAAAAAAAGCAATAAATTGAAGTGATCTATTATTGTATAGACTCTCAGT
>NW_027894875.1:0-240 GCF_054177405.1 Leptonychotes weddellii | reverse complement strand
TCACCTGTGCTTCCGATTGGTTAGCTTTGGGCCCTGGTGGCAGATGTCTCTTGGCAGTGGAGCTCCTTTGTATCCTAAAACCAGTTTCTCTCTCATTATTAGGAGAACTCACTGCTCTTTGGGGAATGTGGCTGACCTAAAATATCAATTCTTCTGTTCCTACTTGGCGTGAACCATGTGAATTTTTTCCCTTCTCTCGTCCTCCTCCTTCCCTTCAACCTGGTTTCTCCCGGGCTTGAT
>NW_027894874.1:0-240 GCF_054177405.1 Leptonychotes weddellii | reverse complement strand
GACTGTGTCTGCTTCCTCCTCCACAGCGCCATATTGCAGTCCCAGCAGTGGCTTTAAATCCTCTGGAAGGCAGCTCTGGCCCAGTAGCCTCCTCTCCCTACTTTCAAGTCCAGCCTGGTGGGCCCAGCTGCCTGAAGCCTCAAAAAGTCCCCTCCTCTTCTCCCTCTGGATGGCGCTGGCTCCTGAACTCTGGCACTACCCTCTCCTTTCCTTCTCCCAGCCCTAGAGTGACAAGCTTTG
>NW_027894873.1:0-240 GCF_054177405.1 Leptonychotes weddellii | reverse complement strand
CTCCCTGTGTCCTCACATGGTCTTACCCTCTGTGTGTCTATGTCCTAATTTCCTTTTTTTATAGGGACAATAGTTATATGGGATTATAGCCCACCCTAATGACCTCATTTGGAAATTACCCTTTTAAAGACCCCATCTTCAAATACTATAATATTCCGAGGTACTGGAGGGTTAGCACTTCAACATATGAAAATTTGGGGGAGGGGGGACATAATTCAGCCCTTAACAGTGCCTATTCTT
>NW_027894872.1:0-240 GCF_054177405.1 Leptonychotes weddellii | reverse complement strand
GAAGGAATATACTGTACCATAATAAAGGTCATTTAGGACAAGCCCAGAGCTAACATCTTACTCAACAGTGAAAAGTTTAAAGCTTTTTCTTTAAGACCACAAACAAAATAAGAATGCCCATTCTCACCACATTCTCACCACTTGCATTCAGTTAGGCAAGAAATAAAAGGCATCCAAAGCAGAAAGGAGGTAAAACTCTCACTATTTGCAGATGACAGGATATTATATATATAAAAAAAT
>NW_027894871.1:0-1559 GCF_054177405.1 Leptonychotes weddellii | reverse complement strand
AGGGAGCCCGATATGGGCCTCGATCCCAAGACCCTGAGATCATGACCCGAGCCGAATGCATCTGTTTAACTGACTGAGCCACCCAGGTGCACCACAGACACCTTTAAAAAAAATTATTTATTTGAGGGACGCCTGGGTGGCTCAGTTGGTTAAGCGACTGCCTTCGGCTCAGGTCATGATCCTGGAGTCCTGGGATCGAGTCCTGCATCGGGCTCCCTGCTGAGCAGGGAGTCTGCTTCTCCCTCTGACTCTCCCCTCTCTCATGTGTGCACTCTCTCTCACTCATTCTCTCTCTCTCAAATAAATAAAATCTTGAAAAAAAAACTGGCTTAAAAAAATTATTTATTTGAGAGAGAGAGAGAGAGAGAGAGAATGAGTGGGGGTGGGGCAGAGGGAAAGAATCCTCAAGCAGACTCCCCGCTGAGTGCAGAACCCAACTCCAGGCTTGATCCCACAACCTTGAGATCACGACCTGAGCCAAAATCAAGAGTCAGGCGCTCAACTGACTGTGCCTCCCAGGGGCCCCTCAAATACCTTTTTTTTTTTTTTTAAAGATTTTATTTATTTGTCAGAGACAAAGACAGCAGGAGAGGGAACACAAGCAGGGGGAGTGGGAGAGGGAGAAGCAGGCTTCACACTGAGCAGGGAGCCCGATGCAGGGCTCGATCCCAGGACTCCGGGATCATGACCTGAGCCGAAGGCAGACGCTTAACGTCTGAGCCACCCAGGCGCCCCAGATACCTTTTTTGATAGGAGAGGCTTCTCTCCACGATTCATTCCTTACTAGGAACTTGAAATCACAGAAAACAAATAATAGTCAACATCTCCCTGTGTTCAGTTTAATTATCACAACAGTTCTATGAAGCTGGTGCTGCTATTCCTATGTTACAGTTGAAAAAATACAAGCACGGGGAGGTTATGGTCACTTTTTTCGGGTTACCAGGGATTTGAATCCAGGTAGCTGGACTTGAGAACCCCTAAAATGATATAAATTGATAAATTTTGTCCTCTACTTCTGTAAAATTGGGCATAATTATATTGAATACTTCTTTTTAAAAATATTTTATTTTAAAGATTTTATTTATTCATTTGAGAGAGAGAGAGAGCACAAGCGGGGAGAGGCAGGGAGAGAGGGAGAAGCAGACTCCCTGTGGAGCTGGGAGCCCAAATGAGCCAGCCACTCAGGCACCCCTAGAATACTTTTTATTTTTTATTTATTTTTATTTTTATTTTTTTAAAAGATTTTATTTATTCATTTGAGACACAGGGATACAGAGAGAGAGAGAGAGCATGAGCAGGGAGAGGGAGAAGCAGGCTCCCCACTGTGCAGGGAGCCCGATGTCGGGCTCGATCCCAGGATGCTGGGATCATGACCTGAGCTGAAGGCAGAGGCTTAACCATCTGAGCCACCCAGGCGCCCCTATTTTTTATTTATTTTTAAAGATTTTTTATTTATTTATTTGACAGAGAGAGACACAGTGAGAGAGGGAACACAAGCAGGGGGAGTGGGAGAAGGAGAAGCAGGCTTCCCGCAGAGCAGGGAGCCCGATGCGGGGCTC
>NW_027894870.1:0-240 GCF_054177405.1 Leptonychotes weddellii | reverse complement strand
GTATCATGATACCAGCTTGTTAAAAAAACTAATAGAAAGCTGTGAGGTTTGTGGAAGTGGGTGGGCATTGGATTTTGTTATCTTAATCATATTTGCATTACAAGGAAGGGAATAAAAGCATCACCCTGAATACTAAATATTTGCTTAAAAATCCAAGAATTAATACTGTTAGGTAGGAGAGGATACTTTCATATTCCCATGAATTCACCTAATTTTGGATCACAAAGAGTGTGATCACTT
>NW_027894869.1:0-240 GCF_054177405.1 Leptonychotes weddellii | reverse complement strand
TGGGCTTTAATTGATCGTAAGACAGAACATTTAATTTGTTTGCTGGAAGATGTACTCTTAACAGATGAGGATGCGGTGTGTTTGTGTGTGCGTGTGTTTCTTTTTCTTCCTTCTTCATGCTCCTACCAGTCAAATTCCACAAATTGTCAGCAAGGAACCTCTCTGAATCAAGAGATACAACCAAGCCTCACACTACATATGGCTGGGTGGGTGGTGTCTCTTCTGTCTGGACTTGGTTTA
>NW_027894868.1:0-240 GCF_054177405.1 Leptonychotes weddellii | reverse complement strand
TCTTTTTATTTTATTTTAAATAAGATTTTATTTATTTATTTGACAGAGAGACAGCGAGAGAGGGAACACAAGCAGGGGAGTGGGAGAGGGAGAAGCAGGCTCCCCGCCGAGCCAGGAACCTGATGTGGGGCTCGATCCCAGGACGCTGGGATCATGACCTGAGCCGAAGGCAGACACTTAACGACTGAGCCACCCAGGCACCCCGAGAGGGGTAGTCTTTGAACTCAAAAGGCCAATTAG
>NW_027894867.1:0-240 GCF_054177405.1 Leptonychotes weddellii | reverse complement strand
GAACTATTCATCAGTTCCTTAGTATAACTTTCAAATTTCTTTTTTTTTTTTTTTTTTAAAGATTTTATTTATTTATTTGACAGAGAGAGACACAGCGAGAGAGGGAACACAAGCAGGGGGAGTGGGAGAGGGAGAAGCAGGCTTCCCGCGGAGCAGGGAGCCCGATGCGGGGCTCGATCCCAGGACTCTGGGATCATGACCTGAGCCGAAGGCAGACGCTTAACGACTGAGCCACCCAGG
>NW_027894866.1:0-240 GCF_054177405.1 Leptonychotes weddellii | reverse complement strand
CTCCCTCTAGTTGTGCAGTTTGTTCTGTCAGTCCCCAGATCGATGTCTTGCCTATTCAGAATGATTCGATATTTATCTAGCTGTGTTTGAGGGACAAGGCAAGCCTAGGGTCCTCCGACTACTCTGCCGTCTTTCTCAGATTTTCTTCATCCATTCATCTGTTGATGGACACTTAGATTGTTTCCAAGTTTTGGCCATTATAAATAATGGCTGAATTGAACATGGGGTGATAACATCTTT
>NW_027894865.1:0-240 GCF_054177405.1 Leptonychotes weddellii | reverse complement strand
TTGACTGATCAGGGTGGTGGCTACTGAAAGTTGGGGTGACTCTGGCAGTTTCTTAAAATGAGACATGAAATTCGCCATATTCATTGACTCTTCCCTTCACAAATGATTTCTCGGTAGCATGCAATGCTGTTTGATGTCTTTTTACCCACAGTAGAACTTCATTCAGAATTGGAGTCCATCCTCTCAAACTCTGATGTTGTTTTATCAACGAAGTTTATGGAATATTCTAAATCCTTTGTT
>NW_027894864.1:0-240 GCF_054177405.1 Leptonychotes weddellii | reverse complement strand
TCCGGGTGTGAGGGTCTGACACGGAGGGCAGCATGGGATCTGGGTCCCAGCTCAGCCAGCCAGGGGCTCTTTCCTTCCTGTACCTTCTTGTCCTATCTGGGCTCAGAACCTGCGGCAGGATGCTCACCTCCCTGGGGCCGGCCATCTGCTTTCCTCAGTTTACCAATGCAAATTTCTTCTACAGACAGACCCAGAAATATAGCTTGACTAGCTCCCTGGCCGCCCGGTGGTCCAGCCGCG
>NW_027894863.1:0-240 GCF_054177405.1 Leptonychotes weddellii | reverse complement strand
TGTGAGTCACCCAATCTGAGCTATCTTATGCCAGCTGTTATAGGCTGAGACAGGTATATGGGAACTCTCTATCTTTGCAACCTTTCTATAAAGCTACAATTATTTAAAAATAAAAAGCCTATTAAAAAAATGAATAGGGAGGAAGAAAAGAAAGAGCACCAGAAGAACCCAGAAGTATCAGAGTGCAGAAATACAATAGACTATGCTGGGAAGTGATTCCTCTCCATCTCATTGTTTTCT
>NW_027894862.1:0-240 GCF_054177405.1 Leptonychotes weddellii | reverse complement strand
GGGATCATGACCTGAGCCGAAGGCAGACGCTTAACGACTGAGCCACCCAGGCCCCCCTTAAAGGATGTTCTTTAGAAGGAAGGAAAATTATCCTGGGAAGCCTGGCAGTAAGAAGTAAAGAGGAATGGAAAGTTAAACTTATAAGGGGAGCCTGGGTGGCTTAGTCGTTAAGCATCTGCCTTTGGCTCAGGTCATGATCCCAGGGTCCTGGGATCGAGCCCCACATCGGGCTCCCTGCTC
>NW_027894861.1:0-1559 GCF_054177405.1 Leptonychotes weddellii | reverse complement strand
AATCCAATCATAATTATAATCTAAGGAGGCATTTTTTAGAAAAATGCATAGCTGAATCTAAAATTTGTATGGTAAAGAACCTAGAAGAACCAAAACTATCTTGAAAAAGAACATAGTGGGAGAACTTAAAATTCCTGACATTAATTCTTGCAATAACACTCTAGTAATCAAGACAACCTCCTATTGGTGAAATTATAAACAAATAGATTGATAGAGAATAAATAAGGAGTTTAGAAATAGAGCCACATTATCAGGGAAATATAAATTAAAACCACAATGAGATACCACCTCACACCAGTCAGAATGGCTAAAATTAACAAGTCAGGAAACAACAGATGTTGGTGAGGATGTGGAGAAAGGGGAACCCTCCTACACCATTGGTGGGAATGCAAGTTGGTGCAGCCACTTTGGAAAACAGTGTGGAGGTTCCTCAAGAAGTTAAAAATACAGCTACTCAATGACCCAGCAATTGCACTACTAGGTATTTACCCCAAAGATACAGATGTAGTGAAAATAAGGGGCACCTGCCCCCCAATGTTTATAACAGCAATGTCAACAATATCCAAACTATGGAAAGAGCCCACATGTCCACTGACAGATGAATAGATAAAGAAGACGTGGTACACACACACAGACACAATGGAGTCTTACTCAGCCAACCAAAAGAATGAAATATTGCCATTTGTAATGACGTGGATGGAACTAGAGGGTATTATGCCAAGTGAAGTAAGTCAGTCAGAGAAATACAATTATATGATTTTACTCATATGTGGAATTTAAGAAACAAAACAGATGAACACAGGGGAAGGGAAGGAAAATAAGAAAAACACAGAGAGGGAGGCAAACCGTAAAAGACTTTTAACTCTAGGAAACAAACTGAGGGTTGCTGGAGGGAGGTGGGTGGGGGGATGGAGCAACTGGGTGATGGGCTTTAAGGAGCGCACATGATGTAATGAGCACTAGGTGTTATATGCAACTGATGAATCACTAAACTCTATTCCTGAGACCAATACTATATTATATGTTAACTACATTGAACTTACATAAAATATTTAAAAAAAGAAACAGAGCCACATTTTTATGCTCAATCTGATTTTTTACAAAATTGCCAATGCAATTTAATAGGCGGGTCTTTCCAACAATCATTTTGGTAAAACTGGATTATGTAGGAAAAAATAAAGCTCAACTTATACCATACACATACACATGCACATTTTTTGAGGGGCATCATACACACAAATTAGAAAGCTAAAACTATAAACCTTCTAGGTGATGGTTTTATGTGACCAGGAAAAGGGCAAATTTTGTTAGGATGTAACAAGTAATAATTAAATTTAAATATTGATAATTTAGACTTCACCAAAACTGAAAGCTTCTATTTATTAAAAGGCACTACTGGGGCACCTGGGTGGCTCAGTCGGTTAGGCCTTCAGCTCAGGTCGTGGTCCTGGGGTCCGGGATGGGGCCCCGTGTTGGGCTCCCTGCTCAGCAGGGAGTCTGCTTCGCCCTCTCCCTCTGCCCCTCCCCCCTGCTCATGCGCATGTGCGTGCACGCTCTCT
>NW_027894860.1:0-240 GCF_054177405.1 Leptonychotes weddellii | reverse complement strand
TCTCCCTCTCCCACTCCCCCTGCTTGTGTTCCCTCTCTCGCTGTGTGTGTGTCTCTCTCTCTGATAGATAGATAGATAAAATCTTAAAAAAAAAAAAAAGAAATAACAATACCTAGGGGGCTGAGTACAGCTCCCAGCATCATATAAGCACTTACTAAGTCTATTTCCTGATATTGTTCTTTTCTTTCTTTTTTTTTTTTTCTATGTGCCTGGGACTCATATGGGCACTGGTATAATAAG
>NW_027894859.1:0-240 GCF_054177405.1 Leptonychotes weddellii | reverse complement strand
GCACCAGCCTGATCATATTTGATCATATTCTTTTTTCTTTCTTTCCCTTTCTTTTCCCCCAGTTTTGGATCTCTTCTGATTTGTTTAGTGTATATTTTTCTGGGGTTGTTGTTATCATGTTAGCATTTTGTTCTCTCATTTATCTATTCTCCTCTGGACAAAATGACAAGATGGAAAAAATCACCTCAAAAAAAAAAAAGAACAAGAGGCAGCACTGACTGCCAGGGACCTACTCAATAT
>NW_027894858.1:0-240 GCF_054177405.1 Leptonychotes weddellii | reverse complement strand
GGCATCCCAGGGTGGGGGTTCCAGCCTTGACCTCCCCGCCTTCGTGGCCCCAGCTGCCTCCTGCCCTCGGCCAGCACCCCGTGGCCCCCTAGCGCCCTCTAAGACAGTGTCCATCCTGCTATGGGTCTCACAGTGCGGCTGCAAACCCCAACCTCTCACTGGGTCTTGGCACTGCAGACGCCCTGGGGAGCCCGGGTCATGGCCCCCCTTCAGGGATGAGTCAACTGAGGACCCCCGGGG
>NW_027894857.1:0-240 GCF_054177405.1 Leptonychotes weddellii | reverse complement strand
GGAAACTCGTAGAAGTGGGAGGGAAAAAAAAAAGTAGTTTTGGGGTGATTCTCATGAAACACATAGGTGACTTTGCCCTGAATCTGGAATAGTGACTTCTGGGCACAAACCCTTACGCCCTTACCTGTCCACTCCAACTTAGATGTCCCAGAGCCTGGTCCATTGGGATGTGACATGGAGATAAATTCTAGAACATTTTCGAGGCTTGGGAAGGAGAGGGACTCTTGGTAGTGTAGGTGG
>NW_027894856.1:0-240 GCF_054177405.1 Leptonychotes weddellii | reverse complement strand
ATTACATCATTAGTTTTTATTATGTTAATCACCATACATTACATCATTAGTTTTTGATGTAGTGTTCCATGATTCATTGTAGGCATATAACATCCAGTGCTCCATGCAGTACGTGCCCTCTTTAATACCCATCACCAGGCTAACCCATCCCCCCACCCCCCACCCCTCTGGAAGCCTCAGTTTGTTTCTCAGAGTCCATAGTCTCTCATGGTTTGTCTCCCCCTCCGATTTCCATTCAGT
>NW_027894855.1:0-240 GCF_054177405.1 Leptonychotes weddellii | reverse complement strand
TGGTAAGAGGAATGAAACAGTCATTTTTGGTGTTAGTTTTAGGTCTTTAAATTCATGTGGGTTTTTTTTTTTTATTCTTATGTTAATCCCCATACATTACATCGATCGTTTTAGATGAAGTGTTCCATGATTCATTGTTTGTGCATAACACCCAGTGCTCCATGCAGAACGTGCCCTCCTCAATACCCACCACCAGGCTAGGGGGGGGGGGGGGGGGGGGGGGGGGGGGGGGGGGGGGGG
>NW_027894854.1:0-240 GCF_054177405.1 Leptonychotes weddellii | reverse complement strand
TATTACATATTATATATAATAGGATTAAATACTCATATTCATATTATCTATAAAAATACATGTTATGTGCAATCCTATATAATATAGGCTTAGAAAATGAGGAATAATATTATATAATTACACTATATATTTCTCAGCCTAGATACCTATATCCCATTGGTTCTGTTTCTCTGGAGAACCCTATGGCAGGAGGAGGGGACGGCAGAGCAAGAGGGAAGGGAGAGAGGAAAAGACATTCTC
>NW_027894853.1:0-240 GCF_054177405.1 Leptonychotes weddellii | reverse complement strand
GACATTTTCACAATATTTGTTCTTCCAATCCATGAGCATGGAATGTTTTTCCATTTCTTTGTGTCTTCCTCAATTTCTTTCATAAGTGTTCTGTAGTTTTCAGAGTACAGATCCTTTACCTCTTTGGTTAGGTTTATGCCTAGGTAGCTCATGGTTTTTGGTGCAATTGTAAATGGGATCGATTCCTTGATTTCTCTTTCTTCTGTCTCATTGTTAGTGTATAGAAATGGAACTGACTTG
>NW_027894852.1:0-240 GCF_054177405.1 Leptonychotes weddellii | reverse complement strand
GCTACAGTCGCGAAAAGCCCCGGGGGTCCGACAGTGGCCCCGGCCACCGCGACGCCAGCCGCATCACCCGGCCGCAGCCCACCGGCCGACTTTGGCTCTAGCGGGCCGGCCGGTTGTTAACAAGCCAGCGCGTTGCTAGGGGCGGGGCCGGGGCTGCAGAAGCGCCGGCTCTTACGGAAGCCCCGGGAGCCAAACTACCCCAAACCCTAATGTGTGTCTCCACGCTCGCGGTGGCTGGGT
>NW_027894851.1:0-1559 GCF_054177405.1 Leptonychotes weddellii | reverse complement strand
TTATGCACAAACAATGAATCATGGAACACTACATCTAAAACTAATGATGTAATGTAGGGGATTAACATAAGAATAATAATAATAAAAAAAACCAAACTAGTATTTTCTCCTCTAGTTCTGGGCAATAATAAGGTTTTAGCCTGTCCTAAACTGCCCAACACCTGAATGTCCATCCTCTTCTCCCTGTCCAGTCACAGGGTTCCCTCACCAACATATAGTTCAGAATGTATTCCTCCAGGAAACTCTTATCTTATTTACGCCCACTTATTCTATGACCTTTTAACTATTTTAGGTTTGCATCCTCAGTATTGCTCTACAGTTTGCAACATTTAAATTTGCATTCTCTATATCCAGCAGCTCTGAAGGCATTCTGAAACATACCACATACACACTGTGTATCTACACCTAGGCACTTAATATCCTAGGGATAAAAGGCAAGAATTTTCCCATGATACAGTACTTTCTAGAGTATTAGAGATACAGGCATATCTAATAAAACTATAGTGACAAAGATTAATTTAGTTACAATTTAAATTAACAATCCATGGTAATTAGGCAGAGGCATAGTTCATGATGGAAATCTGAGTCATTAATTTAAGAAGCCAACTGGGCTGAACACATCTAATTTATAAGAACTGGTTACTTTTGCAATGCTATAAACATGTGAAATAACATAGGAGTTAATATTTTTAGGTTGCAGGGTATAAAATCTTGGAGTAAGCCAAATATATATATATAGTTCCCCAATACTGGTCTGCCAATATTAAGAAGCACGTTTTGGCCTCTAAATCCTTATAAGAACACATCACTTCAAAATGTGAAAAGTGTATACATTTTTGGAGGAACATACTAAATATATGCTCTAAGCTGCATTCATGAAATTTGAGTACTATAAGACCCATTCTGACTCAAAAAAATAGAATAAAAATATATATGTCATCTTCTTTCTGGCTAACAGCTTACTTTTGGGACTTGATTATTACTAATTATAATTATGCAACTATTATTGCAACCAAGTGTGTAAGTACAGATATGATTAAAGAAATAGGAAGTGAAAGTGTAAGCAAGAAATGAACAGATTAACTTCTGATAGTTTTGGCCACTGAGGGTTCTGCAATAAACTACTGATGGAGAGCTTTAAATGAAAACTAGAACATTATTTTTTTCCTCTACTGTTCATATTTACTCTGCTATTTGAATATTTTAGGATTCAGCACTGGATAACAGTGATAAAAAAGAGTCTCCCATTGAAAGATATAGTATAAAGTTTAAAACCCAAAATTGTAACCTAAATTATACACCTGTCAGGTGTAACATTTTATAATTTAGGTTGCAATTTTGGGTTTTAAACTTTATACTGTATCTTTCTAATTAGTTTTAAATGGATGAAATTCTGCTTCTCAGGCTTATGAAACTACTATTCTTGAAGGACAGTAGTTGCAATTTAGAAACTGGGCTAAATCTTATAGTTTTCCATTTACCTGCATAACTAATGGGTTTTTGAAATAATAGAGATGTTAACACTAATGAATTACATTACTACCCTCCATCTATTAACA
>NW_027894850.1:0-240 GCF_054177405.1 Leptonychotes weddellii | reverse complement strand
GGGGTGCCTGGGTGGCTCAGTTGGTTAAGCAACTGCCTTCCGCTCAGGTCATGATCCTGGAGTCCCTGGATCGAGTCCCGCATTGGGCTCCCTGCTCGGCAGGGAATCTGCTTCTCCCTCTGACCCTCCCCCCTCTCATGTGCTCTCTCTCATTCTCTCTCTCTCAAATAAATAAATAAAATCTTTAAAAAAAAAAAAAAAAGAAATTACCCAGTCAAAGAAGCAAAAGAGGTGTGTATG
>NW_027894849.1:0-240 GCF_054177405.1 Leptonychotes weddellii | reverse complement strand
TATACCCCAAAATAAATTCAAAATGGATTAAAGACCTAAATGTGAATCCTGAAACCATAAAAATCCTAGGAGAGAAACAGGCAGCAACCTCTTTGGCATCAGCCATAAGCAACTCCTGAGGCAAGGGAAACAAAAGCAAAAATAAACCAGTGGGACTACAACATAAAAAAGCTTCTGTGCAGCAAAGGAAACAGTCAACAAAACTAAAAGGCAACCTATTGAATGGGCGAAGATACTTGC
>NW_027894848.1:0-240 GCF_054177405.1 Leptonychotes weddellii | reverse complement strand
CGCTGTGTCTCTCTCTGTCAAATAAATAAACAAAATCTTTAAAAAAAAAAAAAAAGCTACTGTGTTCATTCTAACAAAACAATTAAAATCAAAACAGTGGATTGAATTTGTAGCAAAGGGATTTCAGGTGTGCCTAAAACCTTAGGATTCTATGAAACACAATTTGAAAACCATAATTCTGGGGTCCTGTTAAATAGTAATATTCACAAATTATTCCAGTTTCAGTATTATGTGGCAGTG
>NW_027894847.1:0-240 GCF_054177405.1 Leptonychotes weddellii | reverse complement strand
GCAGGAAGTGGGATCAGTGCCATCTGAATGGATTCCAGAAAAGCAAAACTGTGGAGGGGAGAGAGTAGGAGAATAAATGACCTGGAGACTGTCAGTCTGGAGTTCAGTTGCTCTTGTGCCACCCACCAAATCAGTGACCTCATTCAACCATTATAAGGCTCATGGTTTTAACCTTTATTTTTTTTACTATTTTTTTTTTTTATTTTTATGTTAATCCCCATACATTACATCATTAGTTCT
>NW_027894846.1:0-240 GCF_054177405.1 Leptonychotes weddellii | reverse complement strand
TTTTTTTTAAAGATTTTATTTATTTATTTGACAGAGAGAGACACAGCAAAAGAGCACAAGCAGGGGGAGTGGGAGAGGGAGAAGCAGGCTTCCCGCGGAGCAGGGAGCCCTATGCGGGGCTCGATCCCAGGACCCTGGGATCATGACCTGAGCCGAAGGCAGACACTTAACCGACTGAGCCACCCAGGTACCCCGGTGAAAATGTTCTAAAACTGAATTGTGGTGATGGTTGCACAAGCA
>NW_027894845.1:0-240 GCF_054177405.1 Leptonychotes weddellii | reverse complement strand
TCACTTTGCCTGGGATAGTCTTAGTGTATACCTGTTGTCCTGTCATATCATCATCACTCTATATCTGGGGGGACTAGTGTCCCAGAAGGTGGTTCACCAAGTGCCAAGTCCCAAGACTGATAATGCCTTCCTACTCTGTTGAGCCTCAAGTGGCTGCAGTGGAGTGGATGAGGGAGTCAGAGAAATAGCAAGAACTTCACCTTGTACTTGTGTAGGTTGTTGTTATGACTTGGCTTTTAT
>NW_027894844.1:0-240 GCF_054177405.1 Leptonychotes weddellii | reverse complement strand
TGTTAGAAAAATACCATTAATATCTGCTTTGCCTTTATATTTATTTCTACTTTTTAAAAGGTTTTTCTGTTGTTCTTTTATTGGGTTTTAGATTTCACTGATAATTTCATTTTCTCTGCTTTTCTAGGAAATGTATTTATAACTGTCTATTTTTCTTCAAGCACTTTTTTTGACTGTACTCCCTGTGTTGTTTTTTTTTCAATCATTAAATAGATACATTTTATTCAAAAACAGAATACA
>NW_027894843.1:0-240 GCF_054177405.1 Leptonychotes weddellii | reverse complement strand
TCTCTGAGTCTAATTTTATTGATTGATCTTTTGACAGTGAGTTTTTTCCTTTGCTTTTTTGCATGTCTCATAATTTTTGACCAAATGCGAGATATTGTGTACTGAAGAATAGTAAAAACTGAAGTAGAAATTATTTAATCTCAGAAATTAGCACATTTCTTCTGTCAAGTTTTAGTATGGAGGGTTGAGTCAGTTTTGTCAATACTTGCGCTGGATTTTGGCTTGATTGTTGGTATTTTA
>NW_027894842.1:0-240 GCF_054177405.1 Leptonychotes weddellii | reverse complement strand
CCTGCCTCCCCTGTCCAAATGCTGCCGGAACCCCCTCCTGCCCGGGCCCTTCCAGGCTCATGAGGCCCCTTTGAGCTGGACGTGGCTGGACTCTGGTCTGTCCCTTCGAGGGACACGTCCTGACCACACGATGTAGACGCCCATGTGATGCCGGCATGAGCTTGTTTTTATCTTCAGGTGACAGCCCAACCCCCCCCCCCCACCTGCCTCTTCCCTGCACCTGCAGCTGAGCGTGGCTGG
>NW_027894841.1:0-240 GCF_054177405.1 Leptonychotes weddellii | reverse complement strand
GAGCAGGGAGCCCGATGCGGGGCTCGATCCCAGGACCCTGTGATCATGACCTGAGCCGAAGGCAGACGCTTAACGACTGAGCCACCCAGGCGCCCCACAAAAGAGACTTTTCAATCACCTTCTGTAACTAATCAAATTGTATTTTTCTGAATCCAACCTTATTTAGAATGAAATTCCTCTATTCTGCATTATAACTACCTTTCAGACTACACATGCAGAAAGACTCATTCTACTTATTCT
>NW_027894840.1:0-1559 GCF_054177405.1 Leptonychotes weddellii | reverse complement strand
CAAATGGCTATGAAAGATTATTTCAAATACTCAGCACCAAAATAAAAGTATCAGACACATAATGTTTATTTTTGCCCACCAGATATGGGGATTCCTATAGATAGAAGGTGGATTTCCTATTTCAAAAATGCCCATCACTTGATCAAATAACCCAGTCTGCTTGTACAGAGAAATGTCCAATGTCCTCCAAAACTTTGGGGAGGGGAGTAAAGATACTATTGAAGCTTCACTGCAAGTAAAAAAAAAACCAACCCAACAAACGAACAACAACAAAAAAAACCAGGTAGACTGTTAGCAATTCTGATGTTGTATTTTAAGATCTTAGTTAACTTGGATAATCTTGAATTCTGGGTGATTACAGTTCTAAATTACAAAGCTTATTTCTCTTCAGTTACAGGACATGTCAACTACTTTGGTATAGAAATGAGATCATTTTGCTTATTTTTTCCCCAATGATTACCACCAACCAGCATCTTACTCTGATGAACTTTTTTATTGCTCCAGCTGATAAAGCTGCTTCTTCTGGCATTGAAACCTAGGTCCATCTATTGTCAGATATCACAGCACTCTCCCTGGCCCTACTGAGGTTAGATATTTCGCTATAGCTGTTCAGAGTTGGTGATGCAGAGGAATGGCTGTTCTCTCAAATTTATCCCATTTCTTTAGGATGATTATCCTTCTGACAGGTTAAGAAGTAAAGAGAAGAAAAAATATCAATGCCTTACATCCTTGATTGGATGAGATTGATGGAACCAAGGATTTAGTCCCAAGCAACTCCCCTCCACATTGGTGGTCATTTAGATTTGCTGACCCTCAATTAGAGGTTCCAGAGTGTATAGGCCTTTCTGTATTTTATCATGGTCCCTAGCAAAACTGCATACCCCAGTCCTCTATGGTCCCAGCTATGGTGCTTGCAGGTAGATATTTAACCACTTGCTCTCCAGAAGAAAAAAAAGCCAGGATTTGTAGTGAATGCCAATCTCTTAGTGTAAATATTCCTACCATCAACCAGAAGTAATTGAAAATAAATTTGGAAAGAGATGCATACCCCAGTAAGCTGGGAAAAAAGAGTATATTAATAATTTAAATAACATATCAGACACAATAGGTATAAATGGTATTGGTGTCACTTAGCTATTGAAAATTCCTCAATGGCTCTCCTTTGCCACAGGAAACATTTCATAGCAGATGAGTGAATTTGGCATCTGTACTTCCCCTAGCCACATCTATCCCTTTTCTGGCCTCATCTCCCATTGCTCTCCCACACTCAGGCTGTGCTAAAAATGTACAGACATATTCAGAATATCTGAATGCTCCATATGTTTCCATGACTTGCTCCCAGGTGAAGACCAATTGTGAGTTCATATGCATGATCAATGGGCCATCTAGGAAATGCTGTCTACTCTCTTGAATTTTAGTTCATCTAGTCTTTATTACTTCTACAGCTCTCTGAGACTTTAAAAAATAATTTTAAAAATGTATGTTTTTTTTAAATTTTTTATTGTTATGTTAATCCCCATACATTACATCATTAGTTTTAGATGTAGTGTTCCATGATT
>NW_027894839.1:0-240 GCF_054177405.1 Leptonychotes weddellii | reverse complement strand
TGCCTGACTCAGAGCTCGGTTCACCATTTGATGTCATTGCGTCTTGTCTTCCACGGGTTCATCAGCTCTTGGTGAGCAAGGCACCATGTCTCTGCCATCTTTTGCCTAGTTTGAAACTTGCTGGGTATCTATTTGTATAATCCTCAACTTATATCATGAACAGTGCAAGAAAGTGTTTTGACAAATTTTAAACCTGTAAACAAGTTAAAAATTAGCACCTTTCAAACATGTGCAGTACGG
>NW_027894838.1:0-240 GCF_054177405.1 Leptonychotes weddellii | reverse complement strand
GGATGGACGCATGAGGCTCAGTAAATGCCTGTTGAGTGAGTGAGCGGATGGATGGATGGACGGACGGACGCATGAGGCTCAGTAAATGCCCACTGAGTGAACTAGTAGATGGATGGATGGATGGACAGACGCATGAGGCTTAGTAAATGCCTGCTGAGTGAGCAAGCGGATGGACAGACGGACGCATGAGGCTCAGTAAATGCCCACTGAGTGAGCGAGCAGACGGACGGACGGACACAT
>NW_027894837.1:0-240 GCF_054177405.1 Leptonychotes weddellii | reverse complement strand
TCAACATCTGGCTGTCAAAGAAAATGATGGCATTTTAGGCTTTTTGATATGTAGTACATATTAGAATTGGTTAATACACGCAAAGCACTTTCCGCAGTGACCAGCTCCAAAGTAAATGCTAAATTATCAGCTGCTACTGAGTTGGATCTTAACTAGGGAAAGTCCCCGTGTTGAATGGGAGACACCGGTCTCATACTTCCATGTGTCACACATTTACTATATGCTTTACAAGAATCTCCT
>NW_027894836.1:0-240 GCF_054177405.1 Leptonychotes weddellii | reverse complement strand
TGCATCCACAGTGTGGATCAACATCAAACATGGGGTCCCCCGCTGATGGGTAGATAGTGACTTCTCACAGGCAATAACTCAGCAGGAAAAAAGAATCAGATGAGCCTGACACATGGGCTCCCATGGTATTTCTGAGACCATGAATGCCTGAGAACATTTCCTGTGCTGGCCCAGCCCCCTTAGCTCAGGGCTGCAGGGCACAACATTAGAAAGGGATGCCTGTTCTTCCCATGCCTCAGA
>NW_027894835.1:0-240 GCF_054177405.1 Leptonychotes weddellii | reverse complement strand
GTTAAGCGTCTGCCTTCCGCTCAGGTCATGATCCCAGGGTTCTGGGATCGAGCGCCGCATCGGGCTCCCTGCTCGGCGGGAAGCCTGCTTCTCCCTCTCCCACTCCCCCTGCTTGTGTTCCCTCTCTCACTGTGTCTCTCTCTGTCAAATAAATAAATAAAATCTTTAAAAAACAAAACAAAATTCCCTTTATTTTTAATTTTTTTTTTCAAATATTCCCTTTAATGTATAGCCTCTCCT
>NW_027894834.1:0-240 GCF_054177405.1 Leptonychotes weddellii | reverse complement strand
ATCCTAGTCCGAGGGTAGGAGAAGATGAGGTGAGATGTCCCAGCTCAGCAGTGAGGCAGAAAGATAAAGGGCATGGATTCCTCCTGCCTCTGCCTATTGTTCTAGCCAGGCCCTCCATGGGATGGGTGAACTGAGTCCCCTGATTGACCAGAAACACCCACATAGACACCCCCGGAAAGAATGTGGCCTCTGGGCACCCTGGGGCCAGCCCAGTGGACACATACAACTCACCACCACACT
>NW_027894833.1:0-240 GCF_054177405.1 Leptonychotes weddellii | reverse complement strand
CTTGTTGTAAGACTTTTATCTTATGTAGCTCAGGGCTTGGGTAGAAGTGATGCCTCCTCACCTCCCCTGGAATCTCAGCCTTTGGAAGCAGAGTGGATTGCCTATTCAGAGGGTGCTGGGGCAGGTGACTCCTGTCACATGCACTGTTCAGCTGATGTCTGGGTGGGCCTCAGAAACCTCCAACTCTTGGGAGTGATAGAGTCTTAAGGAATTTTTAGAGGCTCCTTTGGTTGGATATTT
>NW_027894832.1:0-240 GCF_054177405.1 Leptonychotes weddellii | reverse complement strand
TCATCAGGGAGTCTGCTTCTCGCTCTACCCTTCCCCCCACTTGTGATCTCCCTCTCTCTCTCTAATAAATAAATAAAATCTTTAAATAAGAATGTTCTGTGTAGGGATGCCTGTGTGGCTCAGACAGTTAAGTGTCTGCCTTCAGCTTAGGTCATGATCCCAGCGTCCTGGGATCGAGTCGCACATCAGGCAGGAGCTTCCTTCTTCTACCTGCTGCTCACCCTGCATGTACCCTCTCTC
>NW_027894831.1:0-240 GCF_054177405.1 Leptonychotes weddellii | reverse complement strand
CTGGATATTCAATCACAGTGGTGTTTAAAAAAAAAAAAAAAAACAGCCTAAGTGTCCAACAATGGAGAAGCAATGATATAAAATAAGGCACATCCAAATGACAAGTTATTTGGTATTTATTAAAAATGATGAATTAGGGGGGCGCCTGGGTGGCTCAGTTGGTTAAGCGACTGCCTTTGGCTCAGGTCATGATCCTGGACTCCCTGGATCGAGTCCCGTATCGGGCTCCCTGCTCGGCGG
>NW_027894830.1:0-240 GCF_054177405.1 Leptonychotes weddellii | reverse complement strand
TGAGCAATCTTCAATGCTTGCATGATTAAGTCAAGTATCCTACCTTGACTCTCAACTTCATCTCTGGCATTTTGCTGCTTTAGAGCATAGAGAGCCTCCTTCTCTGCTAATTCTCGCTCCATTTCTTCCTTTTGTTTCTGCTGCTCCAGTTTGCCCTCCAGCTTTCTGATTTTCTCTTCGAACTCCTCTCTGATCTGCATTATCCGTCTCTCTAGCTCTGCTCTGTAAAAATCTTGTGTC
>NW_027894829.1:0-1559 GCF_054177405.1 Leptonychotes weddellii | reverse complement strand
TATCATACAGATCAGGTTCTTTCACTACAGTGAACAAAGTTAGATACTATTAATAAAAAGCCAATTTCAAATAAAAAGAAATACACTCCTAAATAGTTTATGAACCAAAAAAGAAATTACAATTAAATTGTTAAAATATTTACAACTGAACAATCATGAAAGGTCCACATTTTAAAACTTGTGCGATGAACCTAAGCAGTACACAGAGAAAACTTTATAGCCTTAAAAAATAGATCAAAACAAAAAGACTGAACGTAATGAGTGAAACATTCAATCAGAAAGTTTTAAAAGAGAATAAGAGGAGGAAGAAAACAGTAATAATAAGAGCTGAAATTAAGGAAATAAAGACAACAAAGCAAAGGAAAGAATCAATTTTAAATGGTTCTTTGAAAAGAATCAGAAAATGGACAATTCTCTGATAAGATTTGTCAAGAAATAAACAAGACAGAAAAATGTTGTGTAAAGGAAGATTATAACTACATAGTAAAAATTTAAATAATTATAAGACAATGCAAGGAATAAAGTCATACAAATAAATTTGAAAACTTGAACAAAATGTAAAACTTTCTAAAAATTATAGTCTAGCAAAACTGACAAGAAAAAATTGAAAACTTGAATTTATATGTAAATTAAAGAAATTCAAAACTCTATACATACATATGGTTTCACAGGCAGGTTACATCAAACCCAAGACCAATAATTTCCATACCTGAGTACTGAGAAAAATGAAAACAGGAAGACCACTACTCAACACATTTTATGAGACCAAGAGAACCACAAAGACAAAAATAAACAGATGAATGATACATGAAAATTATAGACCAATATTACATATGAAAAGCAATGACTACTCCTAAAAATATTACCAAACCAGCATTGGATATTAAAAAGTATTACCAGTGCACCATGATCGATTAGGATTTATTTCAGGAGTATGAAGAGTGCTTAATAGCAGTGCACCATACTGCACATAAAGACATTAGCTATAAAATTCTCTCACTAAATGCAGGAAAGTGATTTGGTCAAGTTTAACATAGTATTTATAAAGTCTTTTCACTAGGAAGGAAAGGGAGCTTCCTTAACCTGGCAAAGGGAATCTTTGAATTTGTTTTCAAAGGGAGATGTGAAAAGCATGCCCTTAAAAATTTGAAAAAGACAAAGATTTCCAATTTTATTCTTTTTATTCTACATTTCACTAAATGTCTTAATGAGTGCGGTAAAATAATAAAAACATTAGAACTGGAAAGAGAAAACACACCTACCATTAATCACACATGGCTGATTCCATTTCTGGGGGAGAAAGTGTACAAATGAGCCTAGACTATCTCTTTCTCCCAGAAAACTAGGAAGCTATCACAGACCACAGAGGCCATGTCAAAAAGACCAGCCAGCCTGAAAAGATTTCTGCTGGTAAAGATGGGACAATTCCCACATCAATAAGATCATGAATCCAATAGACTGAAACACACCAAATATGTTTAAATCCATGAGTTCATAAAAGAATCCTCCTCAGTTACTTTTGGGGATTTATCCTGGTTGCCTGGGATTTGCTTGGCACT
>NW_027894828.1:0-240 GCF_054177405.1 Leptonychotes weddellii | reverse complement strand
TCAAGGGGCCAAGTGATGTCTAGTAGTGAATAAACTTAAACACCAACTAATGCCAATTTAGACTCCATTCACGTTAATTATAATGCGATTTCTCCTTGAAAACCATGAAAACCAGTAAATATCAGTCCACATAAACAGAACGTTTATAACAGTAGAGTCTTAAATACTAAACTCGGACAACAACATCTATTATTTATTGAATTCTTGTTGTATGCCAGGCACCAGCCGTGGGTGTTTACG
>NW_027894827.1:0-240 GCF_054177405.1 Leptonychotes weddellii | reverse complement strand
AAGAACAGTAATAAACCTGGACAGTAATGCCCCAGGTTACGCAGGCAGTCCTTCTTAACTCTTTACAAACCTTAAAAGCTGATTTGGAGGATATAAAGTTTTCTGCAGGCTCTTGTTGGTTACAATATGTATATGTTCTGCTTCTCTTCTCCCTTTCTTCACAGGAGACAGCATTCACCTGCTAAAACTTTTGGCCTTAGAGGCACCTGGCTAGCTCAGTGGGTAGAGCATATGACTGTT
>NW_027894826.1:0-240 GCF_054177405.1 Leptonychotes weddellii | reverse complement strand
CAACAAAATAAGATTTATGCTTTCTGATTTTATCTTGATATAATTAGAATCATTGAGTATATACTATTTATCTTTCAGTCAACTCTATGGTTGATTCATTCACGTTGTGTGCAATTTTTTTTCATCATACAGCATTCCTTTGTACAAATAACTTATTGATCTATTCTACAGTAAATAGCTAGTTAGGTTTTCTGGCTTGAGGCTACTGCAAATAATGATTCAATGACCATTCTCATGCAT
>NW_027894825.1:0-240 GCF_054177405.1 Leptonychotes weddellii | reverse complement strand
TTCACATCTAATTCTCCTGCGAAACTCTTTGATCTCCAAAACCTTGCGCAATACTGGTACAGAATTTATCACAGCAAGGTGATTTATTAGGCTGATTACTTTTTTAATCCAAACACATCTGCCATGTACAAGTTGCCAGTTGCCTCTCTGACTGGGGGTAAGTGTAAGTCTCCTTGAGGCATATCTTTGGTTGTAAAGATGCAGGTTAAATGCCCTTTTTAGCTAAATAAATGCAAGGCA
>NW_027894824.1:0-240 GCF_054177405.1 Leptonychotes weddellii | reverse complement strand
TCATACAGGGTGTCCAGTTTGCCCTGAAAAGCAGAAGTGGCCGTGAGGAGACTCTAGGCATGGTGGTCACCTCGAGAGGGGTAGAGTCCTCTCTGGCTTGAGATGGTCCCAGAGGGCTCTGTCCCCAGGAACACACTGAGACAGCACTGCAGCCTCTACCTGGGGCAGGGGCCTGGTGGCCTTGTGGTTTGAGGGCAGGAGTGTCACTGCAGATTGCTTTGGAATCTGGAACATGTCTTC
>NW_027894823.1:0-240 GCF_054177405.1 Leptonychotes weddellii | reverse complement strand
GGGCTCCACACTGGGCATGGAGCCTACTTAAAAAAAAAAACAACTACATCCTAAGCCCTGCAAGTCCTAGGGCCAGATGCCACTGGTAGATATCCTGATTCATTTTGGATGAGCTCCTGAACTAGGGGAGCATGGGAATGCCCAACTTGAGAAGCTGGGGCGGGGGAGGGGAGGAAGGGTATTAGGTAAAGAGCAGGCTTTTGTCTGCTAAGATTCCCAACGGAAGTTCCTCTGAAATCC
>NW_027894822.1:0-240 GCF_054177405.1 Leptonychotes weddellii | reverse complement strand
TGGTTTTCTGGATGGAGCAGGCAGTGTGCTTTCTGAGTCACTGGGAAGGGCCCTCTGCCTCCCCCACTCCCTTGAAGGTATTCATTTTGTTGACTGAAACCTTTTCCCCTTATAAAAACAAGCAAGCATAAAGCCCTGACAGCCATTTACATGTTAGTATAAACAAATATATAAGGTTATTGCCTTAGAGCAGGTTTTTTGAGAAAGAGGCAAGCATCATGAAACAGGGTCTACCTTATG
>NW_027894821.1:0-240 GCF_054177405.1 Leptonychotes weddellii | reverse complement strand
GTATTTTGACTGCATAAAATTCATAAATGTTAAACAACAAACAGTATTTTAAACAAAACAACAAAGATTAAGAAAAAAAAATTGCAGAACAAGGAAGAAATGGTTGCAAATTCCTAAGTTTTCCTATCTATAAATTTAAGACTAAACTAATGCAATGAATTTTGGACTAAAATATGAATTCAGGACTAAAATATGAATTCAGGACTAAAATATGAATTTAGAACTAAAATTTGGATTTAC
>NW_027894820.1:0-240 GCF_054177405.1 Leptonychotes weddellii | reverse complement strand
CACCAGGCTCCCCAAAGTTAAGGGTTCTTATGGTCTGCCACATTTCTCATTAAGTGCCTGTTGATGGGCTGAGGTTATTGAAAAGAGGATAATTCAGCTTTTTGAGGAGAGTGGAACTACAGTCTAGTAGAGAGGCAGCCAGAATGAGATTTAAAAATTATTTCATTCCGGGGCGCCTGGGTGGCTCAGTTGGTTAAGCATCTGCCTTGGGCTCAGGTCATGATCCCGGGGTCCTGGGAT
>NW_027894819.1:0-240 GCF_054177405.1 Leptonychotes weddellii | reverse complement strand
ACTAGTGATGAAGAGGACAAAGTGAGAGGAGGTTGAGGCTAATTAACAACAACAACAACAACAACGTACGAAAGATGGATGAGGCCTAGGGCGACGGCAATAGGTAGTAAGGCACGGGAGGAAATGCAGTCCCCCTCTTACCACCAGCCAGGGAAAGAGAGGATGAGAAATGTCTTAGCTTCCACCTTGGGTTATTAAGCGAACTGCGGCTTCATTCACCAAATGAATAAACTTAGTCTT
>NW_027894818.1:0-1559 GCF_054177405.1 Leptonychotes weddellii | reverse complement strand
TGATCCTGCAATTCCACTTCTAAGAATCTATCCTAAAGATACACTGCAAATAATACAAAAAGACAGAGGGATAAGGCTATTTCTTCAGCTCTGTTTTTAATAACCAGCGCCTGGAAAACAACAAATGTCCATGAGTAAGGCCTGGCAGAAGAAACAATAGTGCATCCACACAGTGGAGTACTTTGTAGCCATAAAAAGAGTGAGGGAGTTTCTTCAAAAGATTAACAATAGAATTATCATTTGATCCAGCAATTCCCCTTCTGAGCATATCCTAAAAAGAATTGAAAGCAGGGTCTCAGAAGATATCTGTACACCCAAGTCTCTAGCAGCATTATTCACAATAGCTTAAACACGGGAGCAATCTGTGTCCATTCGTCCGTGAATGAATGGATACACAAAATGTGGTCTATACACATGATGGAATATTATTCAGCCTTAAAAAGGAAGGAAAATCGGAAAATCCGATAAAAGACCGACGTGGAAAAAAAAAAAAAAAAAAGGAAGGAAAATCTACAATATGCTACAGTATGAATAAGTCACGAAGACATTACACTAAATGAAGTAAGCCAGGCACAAAAAGACAAATATTGGGCACCTGGGTGGCTCAGCTGGTTGGGCATCCGACTCTTGATTTCAGCTCAGGTCACCAGCTCAGGGTCGTGGGATCGAGTCCCACATCGGGTTCTGTGCTGAGTATGTGGAGCCTGCTTGAAATTCTCTCTCTCCCTCTCCTTTTGCCCCTCCCCCTACTCATGCACTCTCTCTCTCTAAAAAAAAGAAAGAAAGAAAGAAAGAAAGAAAGAAAGAAAGAAAGAAAGAAAGAAAGAAAGAAAGGCAAATACTATTTGATTCCACTTACATGAGATACTCTGAGTAAGCAAAACCACACACACAGACAGTAGAGCGCTCTTCGCCGAGGGCCAGGAGATCAGGGATGGAGAATTATTATTTAAGGAGAGTGAGTTTCAGTTTTACAAGATGAAGCAAAGAGTCCTGGAAGTTGATGGTGGTGATGGTTGCACAACAATGTGAATGTACTTAACACACTGAACTAGATACTGAAAAATGGTAAAGATGGTAAATTTCATGTTACGTGAAGGAGGAAGAGCTCCACCTAGTAATATAATGTGATCCTCAGGATACACTGTTAAAAGAAAAAAACCAGGTGGAGAAAAGTGTGCATAATATACTATTCAGGTAAAAAGGGAAGCTAAAGGGGCGCCTGGGTGGCTCAGTCGTTAAGCGTCTGCCCTCGGCTCAGGTCATGGTCCCAGGGTCCTGGGATCGAGCCCCGCATCGGGCTCCCTGCTCAGTGAGAAGCCTGCTTCTCCCTCTCCCACTCCCCCTGCTTGTGTTCCCTCTCTCGCCGTGCCTCTCTCTGTCAAATAAAGAAATAAAATCTTTAAAAATAAATAAATAAATAAATAGGGGCGCCTGGGTGGCTCAGTCAGTTAAGTGTCTGCCCTCGGCTCAGGTCATGATCTCAGGGTCCTGGGATCGAGCCCCGCATCGGGCTCCCTGCTCAGTGGCAAATCCTAATAAGTGAATAAATCAACAGC
>NW_027894817.1:0-240 GCF_054177405.1 Leptonychotes weddellii | reverse complement strand
TTTTATTTCTTTTTTTTTTAATGTTTCCTTATTTTTTTTTAAATTTTATTTATTCATTTGAGACACAGAGATACAGAGAGAGAGAGAGAGAGCATGAGCAGGGAGAGAGGCAGAGGGAGAAGCAGGCTCCCCGCTGAGCCAGGAGCCCGATGTGGGGCTCGATTCCAGGACTCTGGGATCATGACCTGAGCCGAAGGCAGACGCTTAACCATCTGAGCCACCCAGGCGCCCCGCGTTTTT
>NW_027894816.1:0-240 GCF_054177405.1 Leptonychotes weddellii | reverse complement strand
TGAAACCATGTGTACCCAGCTGAGCCTCCTAGACTTCTGACCTAGAGAAATTATGAGATAATAAATAGGTGTTATTTTAAGCCACAAAGTTCTGATGATTTTTATGGTATAATATAAAATTAATGCAGATTGCGGGGCGCATGGGTGGCTCAGTCGGTTAAGCGACTGCCTTCGGCTCAGGTCATGATCCTGCTCCGCGAGAAGCCTGCTTCTCCCTCTCCCACTCCCCCTGCTTGTGTT
>NW_027894815.1:0-240 GCF_054177405.1 Leptonychotes weddellii | reverse complement strand
GAGAATGTCTTTTCCTCTCTCCCTTCCCTCTTGCTCTGCCGTCCCCTCCTCCTGCCATAGGGTTCTCCAGAGAAACAGAACCAATGGGATATAGGTATCTAGGCTGAGAAATATATAGTGTAATTATATAATATTATTCCTCATTTTCTAAGCCTATATTATATAGGATTGCACATAACATGTATTTTTATAGATAATAAATATGAATATGAGTATTTAATCCTATTATATATAATATGT
>NW_027894814.1:0-240 GCF_054177405.1 Leptonychotes weddellii | reverse complement strand
GTCATTGTTAGGACGGGCAGAGCCCCACAGGGCGACTCGCCGCAAGGAGGCTGAAGCCAGCCAGGGCTTCCGCCCAAAGCACATCAAATTCTTCCATCTCCAGTCACTGGACCACCGGCTCCTTCATCTGCACACCTGGCCCCCGCACCCGTTCCGTCCACCATCCAGCCGAGTTCAAGTCACCAGGGCCAAAGCAGCTGCTGTTGCTGGATGAAGCACACCTTCCTCTAAGCCGGGACT
>NW_027894813.1:0-240 GCF_054177405.1 Leptonychotes weddellii | reverse complement strand
GTTCCCCAAATAAGATATCAGAGAGCAGATACCAAGAAGGCCAGAGAAAATGCTAGACACATAAATGATTAATACTAAATGAATAAGGGCGCCTGGGTGGCTCAGTCAGTTAAGCATCTGGCTCTGGTTTTCAGCTCAGGTCATGATCTCAGGGTTGTAAGATCAAGCCCTACATCGGGACACGACGGGCATGGAGCCCACATAAGATTCTCTCTCTCCCTCTTACTCCGCCCCTCACCC
>NW_027894812.1:0-240 GCF_054177405.1 Leptonychotes weddellii | reverse complement strand
GGATGGACATGGGTGAGGGTGAGGAGGGGAGAAGTTGTTGGGGGGGGGCCGCCTAGCTAGAGTGTGGGAGCCTCAGGTGAGGGGGACAAGCGGGGTCGTGTGTAGGGCGGGAGAGGAAGTGTGGGGCTGCTCTCAAAACCGGGAGTCACAGGGGAAGGCTGCTCAGGGGCTGTGAGTGTGGGAGGCTGTGTCAGTGGGTGAGGAGGGTGAGAATGTGTCTGCCCACCCATAAACAAACGT
>NW_027894811.1:0-240 GCF_054177405.1 Leptonychotes weddellii | reverse complement strand
AGATCTGTACCTCTGAAACAAATAATGCAATATATGTTAAGAAAAAAAAAAATAAGAAGGTAGCGGGAGGGGAAGAATGAAACGGGGGAAATCGGAGGGGTAGACGAACCATGAGAGACGATGGACTCATTTCTCCTTCTTAAGGCCTTTCTTCTTTGCTGGTCTCCCTCTCATAGTTACTAAATGACTTTCCTGTTAGACTTCCATCCCATTGACCCTTCTGCAGGCTTTAGTGGGTGT
>NW_027894810.1:0-240 GCF_054177405.1 Leptonychotes weddellii | reverse complement strand
GGCTCACAGCTACCATTTACCGAGTGTTGACTCTTGCGAGGGGTTCACTTGTGCCATCTCATTGAATCCTCCCAGGGATCCAGTGCTCATTTTACAAGAAAGAAACTCCACTTCAGCACACCTGGGTCATGGAGACCAGCTAAGGATAAGAGACCAGACCCCCTCCCGCCCCCCTGCATCCATCAAGCCTTTGCAAGTAAGAGACTTACCGGTTTGATTTTGCAAGGACATTGCTATTTG
>NW_027894809.1:0-240 GCF_054177405.1 Leptonychotes weddellii | reverse complement strand
TTCCCCAATGTGCCCACAGACCGAGCAACCCAACATGCCTTGAACTCACCAGTCTTCCCCCATAACTGTTCTTTAATCAAGTTCTTATCCTGGTTGTCACTGACATTACCTGCCCAAGTTAGCTATCAGGACATCATTCTAAATTTCTCCTGTTTTCATCCATCACAGTCCTGTGGGATCCCAATAATGACCCCCCCCCAACTACTGTCTCAATCCAGGCCATTATCATCTCTCCCCCAG
>NW_027894808.1:0-240 GCF_054177405.1 Leptonychotes weddellii | reverse complement strand
TTCAGCCACTGATGGGCACTTAAGTTGTTTCTGTATTTTCATTGTACATAATCCTGCCGTGAACACGGGGTGCATATACCTGTTTCAGTTAGTGTTTTCATTTTCTTCAGATAAATACTCAGAAGGGGAATTGCTGGATCCTATGGTAGTTCTCTTTTTAATTTTTTTGAGGCACTTCTGTACTGTTTTCCATAGTGGCTGCACCAATTTGTACTCCCAGCAACAATGTACAAGAGTTTT
>NW_027894807.1:0-1559 GCF_054177405.1 Leptonychotes weddellii | reverse complement strand
GTGATGAACCTGTCTTAGCCAAAGACGAGTGGCTGTGTGGTCTGAATGTGACCCCAGGTGAATGGAGTCATCAGGGCTACGGTCTCCAACCCCAAGGCCACGTCCAGTCTCCGTCTCCCACCCACACTTTGGGGAGCAGTACTTAGCCTCCGAGTAAGAACTTAGAAGCCATAACTTCCCTAACCCCATAAGGTCAGCTAGGTAACTCCCTGTGTACCTGCTCCTCGAGTAAACCTCACATTGCACTGCGGTTAACCCTTTACTTCTCTTCCCCTTTCAGAATGACAGCTTTTGAGGGAGGGTGCTCGGATCCCTGTCTGTCTCGCTATCTGTTGCAGCGTGTGACCGAGAGCAGTGAGCAGACACTCAGCCTGGCAGATCTGACCTTACGTCTGTTACTCTTCCTCCATCCCCATGGCTCCTTCCGTGGTGTTCTAGGCTCTGCTCTCGGATCCCGTCCCTGGTTTGTTCCCTGTTTCCTGACTTGGCCATGAGCAGAATGACACCATGCTTCTGCCCACACTTAACCACAGTTTCTCATCTGTGCTTTCCTCAGTTTATCCTTTCAGACCTCGTTTAACTGTGACGTCCCCACTGACAGGTTCCCCAGTCCTTCAGTGTAGAAGCAAGTCATCCCTGTGGTTCTTTGTGCCTTTCTTAGGGAATGTTTCATGGAGGATCATTATTTGTGCTCCTAATAATTCCATGACCTAGAAACAATCATTGTTTTTGTCTTGCTTCTTTCCCATCTTATTCTTATTTTGTAAAGTGAAATTGGGAACTATAGTGTGTTTTTCACCTTATATTCTTTTCTGAGAATGTGCCCATATTTTTAAAATATTCTTTGAGTTGATTTTATTTGAAGTATAATATTCCAGTGTGCAGTATTATTCAAACATTCCTCTGTTTTTTAATGTTAAGTGGCTTACTAAAATTTTTGGCCATTATTTTGAGGTTAATAACTTTTCTGATATTTTCTGGAAATCTAGATAATTTTTCTCTAGTAAATTCCTAGGAAAAGAATTCTTGGATTAAACGGTATATCTAGTTTATTAGAGCTGCTGTGACAAATTACCATGAGTTGGTGATTTAAAACAGCAGAGATGTATCCTTACATTTCTGGGACCAGAAGTCTGAAATCTAGGCATCCCAGAGCTGTGCCCCCTCCAAAGAGTCCAGTGGAGGGACTTTCTGCCTCTTGCATCTTCTGGGGGCTGACCGGGGGTCCTGTGGCTTGTGGCCCCATCACTCGGTCTCCGCCTCCATCTTCATGTGGTTTCTTGTCTGGGTCTGTGTCTCCTGTCCATCTCCAGTCTCTCTCTCTTTGAGGGACTCTTGTCACTGGATCTGGGACCCACCCAGATGACCCAGGAGCGTTGGCTCTTCTCCGTGTTCCTACTTGAATCACACCCTCAAAGACCTCGTTTCCAAACAAGGTCAGGTTGCTGGATTCCAGGCAGTGGAGTGGCCGTCCCCTGGGGGCCGTTTTTGGCTCACCGCAGTGGGCATGCACATTCTTAGAACTTGAAACTGCTGCGGAGCTCCTTCCAGAGCAGGAC
>NW_027894806.1:0-12962 GCF_054177405.1 Leptonychotes weddellii | reverse complement strand
CTTACAGCACACACAAAAATAGACTCAAAATGGATGAAAGACCTAAATGTGAGACAGGAGTCCATCAAAATCCTAAAGGGAACACAGGCAGCAACCTCTTCGACCTCAGCCGCAGCAACTTCTTCCTAGAAACATCACCAAAGGCAAGGGAAGCAAGGACAAAAATGAACTATTGGGACTTCATCAAGATAAGAAGCTTCTGCACAGCAAAAGAAACAGTCAACAAAACCAAAAGACAACTGACAGAATGGGAGAAGATATTTGCAAATGACATATCAGATAAAGGGCTAGTATCCAAAATCTATAAAGAACCTATCAAACTCAATACCCAAAGAACAAATGATCCAATCAAGAAATGGGCAGAAGACATGAACAGACATTTCTGCAAAGAAGACATCCAAATGGCCAACAGACACATGAAAAAGTGCTCAACATCGCTCCACATCAGGGAAATCCAAATCAAAACCTCAATGAGATACCACCTCACACTAGTCAGAATGGCTATAATTAACAAGTGAGGAAACGACAGATGTTGGTCGGGATGCAGAGAAAGGGGGACCCTCCTACACTGTTGGTGGAAATGCAAGCTGGCGCAGCCACTCTGGAAAACAATATGGAGGTTCTTCAAAAAGTTGAAAATAGAGCTACCATATGACCCAGCTATTGCACTACTGGGTATTTACCCCAAATATACAAATGTAGGGATCTGAAGGGGTACGTGCACCCTGATGTTTATAGCAGCAATGTCCACAATAGCCAAACTGTGGAAAGAGCGAAGATGTCCATCGACAGATGAATGGATAAAGAAGAGGTGGTATATATATACAATGGAATATTATGCAGCCATCAAAAGGAATGAAATCTTGCCATTTGCAACGACGTGGATGGAACTGGAGGGTATTATGCTGAGAGAAATAAGTCAATCAGAGAAAGACATGTATCATATAACCTCACTGATATGAGGAATTCTTAATCTCAGGAAACAAACTGAGGGTTGCTGGAGTGGTGGGGGATGGGAGGGATGGGGTGGTTGGGTGATAGACTTTGGGGACGGTATGTGCTATGGTGAGTGCTGTGAATTGTGTAAGTCTGTTGAATCACAGTCCTGTACCTCTGAAACAATACATTATATATTAAAAAAGAAGATAGCAGGAGGGGAAGATTTAAGGGGGGTAAATTGGAGTGGGAGATGAACCATGAGAGACTATGGATTCTGAGAAACAAACTGAGGGTTCTAGAGGGGGGATGGGTTAACCTGGTGATGGGTATTAAAGAGGGCACGTACTGCATGGAGCACTGGGTGTTATACGCAAACAACAAATCATAGAACACTACATCAAAAAGTAATAATGTAATCGGGGCGCCTGGGCGGCTCAGTCGTTAAGCGTCTGCCTTCGGCTCAGGTCATGATCCCAGGGTGCTGGGATCAAGCCCTCCATCGGGCTCCCTGCTCCGCGGGAAGCCTGCTTCTCCCTCTCCCACTCCCCCTGCTTGTGTTCCCTCTCTCGCTGTGTCTCTCTCTGTCAAATAAATAAATAAAATCTTAAAAAAAAAAATAATGATGTAATCGATGGTGATTAACATAACAATAACAATAATAATAATAATAATAAAAGAAAATACCTAGCAACCTGCTTAGCCCTTACCCAAGGTAAACTTTTTTTTTTAAGAAGTTTGAGGAAATGTTAATACTTTTTACAATGAGATAGCTAAGATACATTGGAAGTACTTGTGACACATTTGTATTGAAACCCAATTGGTCTACTGAGTTCCATTTTCAAAAAACATGATGCAATTTTATCATGAGTAGAACTTACTTTACTAGTTCAATAGAAAATTCATCAGTATTGCCCTAATTCCCTCAGTCTTATTATCACTGAATAAATGAGGGTAAAATCAGCACAAGTATTGTCATTAGATGGTCTAGAAATTGAATCCAGTCCTCCCTCACCCTCTGGCATAGAATGTAGTTTAACTTAGACGTGCTTCATTTTATTGTTGATGAGTATAACAGTTTCTAATTTAGAGAGGGTTACTTATAATGAAATTATATAGGTTCAGCCTTTACCTCAGTGATGGGCACATAGTGTATGTTCTCCTGTGAGTTCCCTTCTCCAGAACAAGATCTATAGTCACTGTTCACAGGGAGGTTTGAAGAGTAACAGTTAGGAGTAGCTTTGCAGATAATTCTTAACTTCCAATGAATTGGAATAATTCAATTATTTAATGTTAACTATATTTCAAGCCTGCTGCATTCCGAATCAACATATGTTAGAAAATAGAAATAGAGGGGAACGTATACATGATGGCTCCATTTTAGTTTGAGGGTACCAGACTCTCCTTTGCTGCCTTTTGATTTGTTATTTGCACATCTGGTGCCATTGACATTTATAAAGTGACCTCTTTTTTCCTTTCTTCCACATGCACACACCCAGTGCAGGGTGTTGAACAGTCATACATGCAATGAACACAGTATTTCATGGTTAATGTACCATCCTTTATGAGAATATGCTAGCATAATGATAGAGGACTGAAGCATGTAATCTATAATTAATACAAAGTGAACTGTCGTGTAGGGCAAAATGGGCCTTTCTGCAGAAGTATAAGTGCAGTCATGGAAACGGCTATAGCTCCTTGATTGTAATTATTCAGCCTCACTAGGGGTCTGCAGCTAGCTATTAAAGTGCTAGCGGTCCCTCATGGAGTAGTCTACTATCCAATTAAACTTTCGCAAGTCTATTCAGGAGGCACACTTCAGGCTGTCAAGACATTGTGGGACACCACTGTGTTCCATTAAATAGTGTCAAGCACCTGCATTTCTAATAGAACATAATGTTTTTGGTTACCTTTTGCATATAGAATTTGATCAGAGAATTTTCTTGGTCTGATTTGAACACTTTGAATCTCTAGACAGATAAAACATTTGTAATTGGAATAGATAAAGGTCTTTCATAACTGATACTTAGCAGGACTGTACTAATTTACCATTTTCTGTCCTCTACAAAAGAAAAGCATATGCAGAAGTCAGTGAGAAACAAAGAAAAGTTAAATGTTTGGGATAATTAGCAAAATAAATGCAGCTGAAGTTAAAAATCAATAAACAAAATATTTCCATGCATATTTAAAAGTTTGTACAGCCATATTAGATACAAATCCCCAAATCTAGGAAAAATACATAATGTCAACACCAAAACATTCTATGGTTTTATGAGTTAAGGACCTCCATTAAAACTATTGCAAATTCTACTGCAAACTTCAAAACAAAAATGGGCTGAATTGCCAATATGTGAAATGAAAATGATTTTGAAAAACCCTGCAGATGCAACATAATATACTGGAAAAGAGTCTTGATTGACAAGTAGGTTACTCACATATTTATATTTATATATCTAATCACCCATGATAATAATCAAATACTTGTTATACTTCATTTAAAATCTTCTGAGCCTTACTTTCTACTCCTGGCAGTGGTTTATAATTGTCTGTCATACACAGGTTTTCACCAGCTTCTGGCACATAAATCAAATCTATGTTTCAGCTCTGCATGAGCCTCCCACTTTTTACATTCTTCTCAGGAATCTCTCTGACTCACCGCCAAGAGACATCAGCATGAAAATATTCGTTACTCATGATATGCACCACAGAAACATGAGGGACTTAAATTCTTGGGGCCACGTTTGACCACTGGGATATAAAGGAAAGCCAACGGATAAATACTGGTCCCATTTGCCCCTGAGTAGACGGGCTCAAAAATTAGTCTTCTGTAGCCGTTTCTAACTGGACAACAGAATGTCGTATAGCTTTCTACCGTGCAACCTTTCACTTCCCAATCCTCAGTCCTTCCCCATGGAATCACCTCCCAAGTAAACTAGTCTTATATAAGCCTCTTTCTCTGGCCTTTCTTCTGGGGAAACTATGCTAAGAAAATATGGTTCCCAGCTCTACTCTGTACTAGTTCTATAGTCCTATATAAGTAGCTTCATCTCTTTATGTCACCATTTTCTAATTTAACTGAGGTACTTAGGCAAAACAAGCTTTAAAACTCTGAAACAGTGACTTTATTAAAAAGAAGCAGCCAATCTTGAAAATATGTAATTTCAGTAAGAATAAGCAGACCTCAGGGAAGGAAAGATCTATCTTCATACTTTTTGCTATCAACTTTTGCTTGTCATTTAGTTTCATTTCATTTTGTTTTTGCATTAGGAGGTAAATGGCTAGTCAGTCATTAACATGGTATGTTCAGAGATATAAGCAGATTATGTTAAATTACAATTGTACACAGGTATTTTATCTGCTCCCTGGAGTCCATAACAATAAAAAAATTTAAAAATTTAAAAAAAAAAAACAAAAAACTACACACCCCTTCCTCCATGGAATGGATACCACTTTGGAGAAAGCTAGAGTGCTTTTGCATCACTTCCCTCCACAACACCATTACTATGATTGTTCAGAGAATAGTGTTCTCAAAAGAACCAAGTAGGATGCAGAGAGAGCATAAGAAGTGAAGAATGATCAATTGAAGTGTAATAGTCAGAGACAGGAAGAAGCTTGGTAGACAAAATAGAAAGGAACCATAGGGAGGCTATTCAAGGTAATTCACTGGGTCCATGTCAGAAAATCAGGTCTATATGAAAATGTGTAGACACCAGGAACTTTGTAAAAAGCTAACCCCTATGCACTTGTACTTTACTTCTTAAAAGTCCAAGACAAAATTAACAAAGACTGTTTACTCACAAAACCTGTAGCAAGGAAATCTTTCAGTCATCATTTCATTTCATTTCAGCAAGGGATCAAAGGTGTTGGGGGAAAAAAAAGGTAAATTTTATAGAGTGAAAAAAAGAAAAATCTGAGTCTCTGGCAAGCATTCTATTAAGGGGAATTTTTTATTTTTGGAAGTGGGGGAGAGTTGCTAAATGGTCTTCAGGTACATTGATTGGTATTTGGTTGGTTGCAGTGGGACAACAAGGTAGCTTCAGGACATTTTTTTAAATGGAAGGATTGTTTAATATTAGGGTGAATGGTTTTCTGTGGCCTGTAATTTCCTGGAAAAAGTGGGAGCCAATCGGATCCTTTTTCAGAGGCAAACTGTCCTTATGAGAGGAGGGGGATGGCTACTATAGCAGGCAGTTTGTCAAATTTTACTCAGCCATTCAGAAAAAATCTAGAAATTTCTAATGGTATACAACAATGTTAACTTAATAAAAGCCTTGGTCATATAGGTAGATATTACATATGATAGATACTATAGATGATATATGTTCTACATACAGTACATAGCATGATAATAGATATATAGATAGATCCCAGTTAGTCACTCAACAAAGCTTTACTTTTCTCACTTGTAAAATATGCTAACACCCACTTCACAGGGTCATTTCAAGTTTTTATAATACATAGCAGAAAAGTGCTTATCATATAGTGCATAACATATATGTATTCATATACACCTGTCATATCCAGAAGGATTGTTAATGCTACACAAAATGTATCACAGTAATTCTGGGGTGATGAAATTATCTCAGTTTGCCCCCAATTTTCCCCATTTTAAAGCTGAAAGTTCTAAATCACAGAAGCTTCCTTGGTCCTGGGTGAAGAAGGACTGTTGCTCACCTGAAGTAGTTCATATGGAGTGGATGAAATTAAATTTACTTTTAGCTCAAACTCTAAGAATGAATAATCCCTTCCTAATAAACCCATGACTTTAAAAACCATAATTGAGATTAATATAATAATATATGTAGTTTTCTGACCCCAAAACATCCCCACCACTAAGAGAACACAACTGCAGATAAGAGTCAGAGCTACCCAACTATGCAGCCATTTTTGGTTGGCAAACGAAACTAACTCTTTGGGATCAAAATAAAACGTGCTAATGTAGGTAGGATATATACAAATTGAGACTAGAGTAATTGGAGCCATAACAAAAAGAGATACAGAGAAAACACAAACTGACCATCCATAAGATCATACCCTAACACATTGATGAAGATCATCATTAATTCCTTGTAAGGATATATAAAAACTGATGCCAGACCTCCATATTTTTATAAATATTGTATATGCATGTATACAGAATACATACTATATACATATAATAAAATGGTCTGGGTGTTTTAGTGTTTTTTTTTTAATCCTCAACCAATCATTCCCATGTTTTGTTAATCATTTTATTCCTGATACATAAATGACAATACGTGCAGGATACATATATTTAATTGAAAAAAAGAGAAATGAATAACTTGGTGGCCAAAATAAATTCCTTACTTAACAATTCCCTTTGGGCATGATTTATACTATATGAAGTCCAGATCCTTTAGTCCAAAGTAGGAAAAAACAATTTCCATTTATAGAAGATTGTTTTTGTCATGTATGATACATATCCTCCTATTTTTATATACACATATGTTGTATTGTATTAAAACTAGGATAACCAAAGGATTAATAATACTATCCAAAAATGAAAATAAAATAAATGATAAAAGTGTGGTGTTAAACCACCTCCCTATAATCAAGGGGATTAGTGAAGATTTCTCTGAATATACTCAACTAATGCTGTGTTTCTACTCTGTATTGAATGGGTTAACCCTAACCAAGGAGGCATTTTTCATTGTAATAATACTTGCAAATGTTATTGACTTCTTACCATGTGCTAAGGTATTTGATACATTTTTTTCATTAATTTATTCCATGCGATCCCAAAACAAAACTATGAGGTAGTATTTCAACTGCCTATATTTTCAGAAGAGAAAATTAGTCTTAGAAAGATAAAGTAATTTATTCTAAGTCAAACAGTGAAGTTGGGATTTAAACTAAGTCTGTCTTATTCTGAAATTAAATAAAATTCATAAATAGAAAACTATTAAAACAGATGTTTAGAATAGCATATTCAATTATGAGCACAGAGCCACATTTCCTACTCTCTCAGAACGGGGAAAAAATCAAGTGTCTCCAGTTAATTCCTCAGTATTTCCCAAGGAAATAAATTTCTGAGGAAACCACTTAGAGTACATACTCAGAGGGCTGTAGTGCATTTCAGGATCTCTGAAGTTACTCATCCTGCTTGCTACAGTTCCAAGAAGTTTGTTCCAAATTAATTAAGAAGTTCTTTCTCTAAATGAACTAAGATGAGACCAACATCAAAAGGATTCTCCCACTAAGGAATTTCTAATGCAGGCCTCATCTGAACAGACTCATAAGACTGAGTGAAAAGCCTTTTCAATAATATGCACTGTTCCTTTCACAAGATGTTTCTTCTGATTTGTTGTATAAATATCTGGCATTTGAGAACAGAAAAAAGTCTTGCTGTTTCAGTTCATTTTGTGTAAACTATTTTGAAAATTCCGCTGTCAGACTTTTGCAAGATGATGGCATAGGAAAACCCTGAACATAACTCCTCCCATCGACACACCAAATCTACAATTACATATGGATCATATGAAAAATATCTAAAAATTACATAAACTGCTTCTTCCCAACAAAGGATAAAAAGACCGCATTGAGACATGTAGGAGTGAAAAAGACACAATCTCGCCAAAAACTCCACACCCAATGAGGCAAAACACAATAGGGAAGAATCTCACCTGAGACGTGTTTTTCCCAGAGGAGCAAGGAGTTGCTGTCCCACATCAGGCATCCCAATTCCTGGGATCTGCACTGGAGAGAGGAGCCACCAAATGTTTGGTTTAGAAAACCAATGAGGCTAAAGTCCAAGGGACCCAAAGTGATACAGGAAAATGAAATTCTCTTTTTAAAGGCTCTTGTATGGTCTCACTTGCCTGAGACCCAGTGAAAATACAGCAGTTTGAAAAGTACCTAAAACTGTATGTCAAAGAAAAAGGTTTGCTAATTTAAAAACATCTGCTGGAGGTACAGGGGAAAGTTAAACCTCTACCTCCAGAGACAGAAGTGCCGTCAGATATCATTTTTGGTATTTCTCTACCTACACTGCTAGCACAGGTGGATGAGCTCGGACATGGTATCTATCCCACTGCCAAGGTGAAGCTGAAGAGCACCCTAGGTTGCAGCACTCCCCCTTCTCTGGCTGGGGCAGGTAAGAGCAAATGGTTGTGGCATGCCCCTGCTTCCTAGTTAAAGTCTGCACTCATGGGTGGTTTGGGCACTCCACTATTCCCTGGCAGAGGTTGCTGAGTATGAGAGGTCTTGGCATTCTCCAACTCCCAGCCTAAAGCTGCTGCCTACACTCTCAAAACTGTATCTCTGAAGCCTGGGGGCACATGCAATCAAAACCTTTTCCTGCCGCCTTTCTGAAGCAGGTCAACATGCCCAATCCCTATGCTCTCCAGCTGCTCAGCTAAAGCCAGCAGGAATATGCAGTCCATACAGAGGATGCCTCTTGATTGCTTGGCCTCAGTGACCAAGGAGACTGGTGTTCCAGAGCTCCGTAGGAAGGTAACAATTGGAAAGACAGTTCTTGGCAGGCCACCACTGCCCAGGGCACAACACAGACAGCAGATAAAAACACAAACCCAGATGTCCTATCAAAAAAACCTATTTACTTAGCCTGGAGCTTCAGCCTGAGAATCAAACATTAGTTTTTCCACACATCTAGAGCCTAAGGAGGTATTCCCAGGGAATGTAAGCAGGGAGACACCACCTTTGTGCACTCCCTTGGTGTCACTACAGCTTGACAAAACCTTTCAGAAAGGAGCTTACACACTCATCTGAAGCCCTGAGTTTTTAATTTTCACCCAGGGGACACCTCCAGATCTCCTGGTCTGAAGGCCATCAGGGATTATGATCGCAGCCCCATAGGGCTGTATATATTTGCATACATTAAAAGCGCTGCATGAGGGTCTGGCTTTCAATCAGCCTGAAACTGGTGCTAAATGAAATTCCTCTCCTTGGAACACTGGCAGTTCTTCACACACCCTCAACAGCAGGGACATATTATCAAGAAAATATCAGGCAGTTCAGACAATCATTAAAGTTCAGAAGACAACCAAGAGCTAGGAAAAACTGAATGAAAGAGTTTATTACCTACACAAGGCCACTCCTTTAAGACTAAGAATGGTAGCTGATTCACCTAATTTATAGAAACACAGAAAGTTAAGCAAAATAAGCAAACAGAGTAATAGATTCCAAATGAAGGAACTAGATAAAACATCAGAAAAAGAACTTAATGGAGATAATTTACTTATCTGATAAGAATTCAAAGCAATTGTCTTAAAGATGCTACTCAATTCAGGAAAGGAATGGATGAACAGAACTTCAATGAAGAAATAGAAATATAAGAAAGTACCAAAGTAAAGACAGAGGAAAAGAATACAATAACCGAACTGAAAAAATACACTTAGAGGGGCTCAACTGAATAAGCAGAAATACAGATCAGGGAGCTGGAAGACAAAGCAATGGAACTCACCCAGACAGGGCAGCAGAAAGAAAAAAATAATCTTTAAAAATGAGGATAACCTAAAGGATCTCTGGGACAGCATCAAGAATAACGTTCATATTATAGGGTTCCCAGAAGAAACAGAGAGAGAGAGAAAGGGGCACAAAACTTATTTGAAGAAATAATCGCTGAAAACTTCCCTAACCTAGAGAAGGAAACAAGACATCCAGTTCCAGGAATCCCAGGGAGCTCCAAATAAAACGAACCTAAAGAAATCCACACCAAGACGCATTATAATTAAAGCATCAAAAGTTAAGAAGAGAATCTTTAAGGCAGCATGACAAAAACAAATTTTTATAAACAAAGAAAACCCCAAAAGGCTATCAACAGAAGTTTTCATCAGAAATTTTGCAGGCCAGAAAGGAGAAGCATGACATATTCAAAGGGCTGAAGGGAAAAACTTCCTATGAAGAACACTCTATCCATCAAGGTTATCATTCAAAACTGAAGGAGAGATAAAGACTTTTCTCAATAAACCAAGTTCTATAGTACTAAGATAGCCTTACAAGAAACGTTAAGGGGACTTTTTTTTTAAGCTGAAAAGAAGTGGCATTAATTAATAACAAGAAAACCTACAACAGTAAAAATCTCAGTGGAAAAGGGAAATATATAGAACAAGTAGTGAATTAATCACTTATAAAGCTACTCTGACAGTTCAAAGGCAAAAGTAGTAAAATTAACTAAAACTGCAACATTTAGTTAAGAGATAAAAAGATGTAAAATGTGACATCAAAAACAAAACAAAATGGGGGAGAAGGAGTAAAAATGTAGAGCTTCAAAACGTCAAATTTAGGTTGCTATCAATTTAAAATAGATTATATACATAAAATGATATATATGAATCTCTTGGTAACCACAAAGCAAACATTTATAGTAGATACACAAAAGAAAGTGAGAAAGAAATCTAAACATAACAGAAGAAAGTCATCAAACCACAAGAGAAGAGAGAGAAAGAAGAAAGGAACAGAAAGGAACTACAAACACAGCCAAAACACAATTAACAAAAAAGCAATAAGTGCATACCTATCAATAATTACTTTAAATGTAAATAGACTAAATTGTCCAATCAAAAGATATACAGTGGCTGAACGGATAAAAATTTAAGAACCATCCATATACTGCCTACGAGAGATTCACTTCAGATGTAAAGACACACACAGACTGAAAGTAAAGGGATGGGAAAAAGATATTCCATGGAAATGGAAACAAAATGAATGCTAGTGTAGCTATTCTCATCTCAGACAAAATAGACTTTATTTTTTTAAAGATTATTTATTTATTTATTTATTTATTTATTTATTTATTTATTTATTTGACAGAGAGAGAGACAGCACACAAGCAAGGGGAACAGGAGAGGGAGACGCAGTCCCCCCACTGAGCAGGGAGCCTGATGTGGGGCTTGATCCCAGGACCCTGAGATCATGACCTGAGCTGAAGGCAGACACTTAACTGACAGAGCCACCCAGGCACCCCCCAAATAGACTTTAAAACAAAGACTAATAAAAGACAATGAGAGGCACTACATAATGATAAAGGGGGTGAATCCAGGAAGGAAATATTTATAAATATATATGCATCCCACATAGGCGCACCAAAATATAAAAGGCAAATATTAACAGACTGAAAGGGAGAAATTGAAACAATACAAATAGAAGACTTTTAACTCTCTTATGTCAATGGTAGATCATCAGACTGAAAATCAGTAAGAAAACATCAGACTAAATAACACATTACACCAGATGGACTTAACAAAACAGTCCATCCAGAATTAGCAGAATACACATTCTTCTCAAGTGCACATGGATCAGTCTCCAGAATAAAGCAAATGTTAGAACACAAAACAAGTCTTAATAAATTCAGTAAGATTGAAATCATATCAAGCCTCTTTTCTTACCACAATAGTATGAAACTAGAAATCAATTACAAGAAGAAAATTGGGAAAACTACAGATACATGGAGATTGAACAACACATTACTGAACAACTACAGGACCATAGAAGAAATCAAAGGAAAAATAAAAGAAATACCCAGAGGTAAATGAAAATAAATATGACATATCACAATCTATGGGATGTTACAAAAGCAATTTTAAGAGGGAAGGAAATTCATAGCAATACAGGCCTACCTCAAGAAATAAGCAAAATCTCAACCAATTTATCTTTATGCCTAAAATAATAAATCCAAAACTAGCAGAATGAAATACAGATCAGGATAAAAATAAATGAAAATGAGTCTAAATGAAATAGTCTAAAAGGACAATAGAAAATGCCAGTGAAACTAAAAGTTGGTTCTTGGAAAAGATAAACAATACTAATAAACCCTTAGCCAGACTCACCAAGAAGAAAAGAGAGAGGGCTCAAGTAAGTAAAAATCGGTAATGCAAAACAACTTACTACTGATACTACAGAAATACAAATGTTCATGAGACACTACTGTGGACAATTATACAGCAACAAATTGGACAACCTAGAAGAATGAAGTCCTATAGTTTTACAATCTTCCATGAGTGAATCATGAAGAAACAGAAAATATGAATAGACTGATTTCTAGTAAGGATTGGATCAATAATCAAAAACTTTTCAACAAACAAGGTCAAGGACCAGGCAGCTTCAAAGGTGAATTCTATAAAATATTCTAAGATTTAATAGCTACCCTTTTGAAAATTTTCAAAAGGAAGGAAACTCATTTTACTAACACCAAAGTAAGACAAGGACACCACAAGAAAAGTACAGAACAATATCCTTGATGAACAGAGATACAAGAATCCTCAACAAAATATTAGTACACTGAATTAAAAAACACATTAAAAGGATTAGATACTATGATCAAGTGGGACTTATTCCAGGGATACAAAGATGGTTTGACATCTGCCATCAATGTGACATACCACAATAAGAAAATGAAAGATAAAAATCATATAATCATGTCAACAGAAATAGAAAAAAACATTTGACAAAATTCAATATCCATTTATGATAAAAACTATCAACAAAGTGGGTATAGAGGGAATGTACCTCAACATAATAAAGGCCATATATGACAAAGGCCAGACAAAGGCACCCTACAGATTATCTTTAAAGGTGGCACCACCACCGTTTTTAGAAACAGTCGCACCTGATACCAGCTGACCTTGCGGTGTGTCCATCGGCTTAAATCAAGGATGGGCAAACGTTACGAACGAGCCCCCCCTCAAGGCACAGTGCCTGCACTTAGTGACATCTGCCTCACCTTGTGCTGCCAGAGTGCGGGCAGATTTCAGAGTATCTGACTCAGAGAATTACTCTCTTGGCAGTGGTAGAATTTGAGAGCAAGAAAAAACAAGAATCAAATGAACAAAATGTTGAAAAGAAATGGCAGAATTATTATTGGGGGTGGGGGAGAGATAGCCCTCCAACTTCCTCCTTATAAGACAGTCTGAGCTTTTTATCTCCTTCTCAAAAGTACTGCCACCTCTAACATCAAGAATTAAAAACGCTGGGGCGCCCGGGTGGCTCAGTCGGTTAAGCGACTCCCTTCGCTCAGGTCATGATCCTGGAGTCCCCGGATCGAGTCC
>NW_027894805.1:0-240 GCF_054177405.1 Leptonychotes weddellii | reverse complement strand
ATAAGAATAAAAAAAAAACTAATGATGTAATGTATGGTGATTAACATAATTTAAAAAAGTCAATAATAAAAGATGTTCCTGGAAGCATAAAGTATAAATAAATGCCATTGTGCTTCAAACCTATGGGACTAAAATTTTAAAAAAATTTTTCAAAATTAGTTTCAGTTTAATTAAGCAATAGATCCGTGTAGCAAAAAGAGAGCTGATCTTGGATTAGGAAACTAATCTTTTTGTTGCCCT
>NW_027894804.1:0-240 GCF_054177405.1 Leptonychotes weddellii | reverse complement strand
GGCATCATATAGAATATGCTGAAGAATGTTCCACTCTTTTGAGGACTTTAGATCTAAAAGAGTACTGATTACATAGCTATCCGCTCCATTGCACAGACCACAGATCAGAAATCATGTCACAGTCAGACTTACACAAAAAGAACAGAAATAATCTTGCAGAAGACTAGAGGAAGGTATTTCTTTCTGCAATTACTTTCCTTCACAACCAGAAAATAAAAGGGATAGATCAAGTATTTATGC
>NW_027894803.1:0-240 GCF_054177405.1 Leptonychotes weddellii | reverse complement strand
CAGTCACCCCATCCCTCCCACCCCACCCCCCACTCCAACACCACTCAGTTTGTTTCCTGAGATTAAGAATTCCTCATATCAGTGAGATCATATGATACATGTCTTTCTCTGTTTGACTTATAAACTGAATTCTTTCTTGATATGACCTCTGGGTTAATCTCAACCGTTCTAAATAGGGGCTCTAAATAGGGAGGAAAGTGGTAACAGCATAACAGAGCCCTGGATTCCTCCATGGTCCAT
>NW_027894802.1:0-240 GCF_054177405.1 Leptonychotes weddellii | reverse complement strand
TGATTCTATTTATATCCAGCCTTAATGATTCTTTATTGTGTTCTCTGCACAGATCCTAAATGTTTCTATTATTCCCAAGTCTTTGATGGGCAGACATTCATCTCTCTATATGTTTGTTATGAAGATCAAGGCCATCAAAGGTCACTCCATATGGAGCCATGTAGTCCTTCTTCCTGCGGGCCCAGAGGCTGTACCCCATCTCCTGACAGGGGCAGCCCCCTCTTCTGCAGGATATCCTGG
>NW_027894801.1:0-240 GCF_054177405.1 Leptonychotes weddellii | reverse complement strand
TTCAAAAGTGTTTATTTAGAACAGGAACAGAAAAAGGCTTAAACTTCATCACCTTTCAGCTAATCCACCTCAAGCAGAACCATGAGGAGACCTAACGGCCGCTGTCCTCCACTCCTGGGCCAGGACCTCATCTATCTACCCACCTCCACTGCAGCCTGACCTGAGCAAGGCCCACACACCCCTGGCCACAGCTGAGGAAAGGGCAAGAGGACACACCTGCCTCTCTGTGAGATAATAGGG
>NW_027894800.1:0-240 GCF_054177405.1 Leptonychotes weddellii | reverse complement strand
GCCACTCAGTAACTGAACCCTCCGCCGCGATGCCGAGACAGGTGACAGGTGACAGGACAGGTATTAGCTTTCCCATTTTACATGGGAAGGGAGTGCGGAGAGGAGAAGGGACTGGCCCAAGGTCCCAAGGCTGACATGTGAGCACACAGGACCCAAGGACACGTGCTTGCTCGGGGCATGTTCCTAGTTCCACCTTACAGCTCTGAAAAATAATTTTCTTTCCAGCGATGCTCTTCCTCT
>NW_027894799.1:0-240 GCF_054177405.1 Leptonychotes weddellii | reverse complement strand
TATTTATTTGACAGAGAGAGACACAGCGAAAGAGGGAACAGAAGCAGGGGGAGTGGGAGAGGGAGAAGCAGGCTTCCCGCCGGGCAGGAGCCCGATGCGGGGCTCGATCCCAGGACCCTGGGACCATGACCTGAGCCGAAGGCAGACGCTTAACGACTGAGCCACCCAGGCGCCCCAATAAATAAAATCTTAAAAAAAACCCCAACTGACGCCTGGGTGGCTCAGTCGTTAAGCGTCTGC
>NW_027894798.1:0-240 GCF_054177405.1 Leptonychotes weddellii | reverse complement strand
TGTGATCTCTGCAATGATGAGAGATAGATTATCCCATCAGTTTTTCCCTGATAGGGCAATTCCATTGACAAGCAGGTCTCAGCTCATTGCCTGGTGGCATTTGGGCATAAGCTATATGACCACAGGACGGTACACTGAAGATGTTCCACGCTCCTGAACTGTTTTTATTCACAGAACTTCTGACACCAAATGTGTATATTTTCCTCACACCTACTAATTCTGCAACTCTGTGGACACCAC
>NW_027894797.1:0-240 GCF_054177405.1 Leptonychotes weddellii | reverse complement strand
TGTTGCCCCGCCAATGCCCGCTGCCCCGGCACCTGCTCACTGGGACGGGCCATCCCCCTCCTCTCTTGTCACCACAGGGCCTGCTCACCTAACCACGTGCATCCAACTTGCTGGAAGGCCTATGGGATGACGGGCCAACCCCTGGGAGCCATCCACACTCCACCCCAAGCCTTACACGGCAGCACCCGGGTCCTGAGCCGCTCACTTAAAAACACTTCTGCTTCAATTTCAAACAGCCAT
>NW_027894796.1:0-1559 GCF_054177405.1 Leptonychotes weddellii | reverse complement strand
TTCTCTCCCTTTTTTTTTAACCCTCTTCTTTCTTTTTTCAAACAACTTCTTATCAATTCCTTTTATAAAATTTTTTATAATTTTCATCTTTACAGTCATATTCCATCCCTTCATATCAACCCTTATTTTTATACATATATAAGTTTTTCTTTCTTTAAAATTTTGGAAGGCACTTCTTCTAACAGACCAAAATACACCCAAAATCTAGTGTGTGGCACTGATCTATGGACCAGCCTGATCATATTTGATCATATTCTGTTTTTGTTGTTGTTGTTTTCTTCTGTTTTTGTTTGTTTTTATCTTTTTCTTTTTCTTTTTTGTTTCTTTCCCTTTCTTTTTCCCCGGCTTCAGGTCTTTTCTGATTTGTTTAGAGTATATTTTCTGGGGACGTTGTTACCCTGTTAGCATTTTGTTCTCTCATTAATCTATTCTCCTCTAGACAAAATGACAAGACAGAAAAAACCACTTCAACAAAAAGAACAAGAGGTAGGGACCTACTCAATACCTGCCAGGGACCTACTCAATACGGCCATTAGTACAATGTCGGATCTAGAGTTCAGAATCATCACTTTAAAGATACTAGCTGGGCTTGAAAAAAGCATGGAGGTTATTAGAGAAACCCTTTCTGGAGAAATAAAAGAACTAAAATCTAACCAAGTCGAAATCAAAAAGGCTATTAATGAGGTGCAATCAAATATGGGGGTGCTAACTGCTAGGATAAATGAGGCAGAAGAGGAAATCAGTGATATAGAAGACCAAATGATGGAAAATAAAGAAGCTGAGAAAAAGAGAGATTAACAACTACTGGATCACGAGGGCAGAATTCGAGAGATAAACGATACCATAAGATGAAACAAAATTAGAATAATTGGGATCCCAGAAGAAGAAGAAAGAGAGAGAGGGGCAGAAGGTATATTGGAGCAAATTACAGCAGAGAACTTCCTTAATGTGGGGAAGGAAACAGGCATCAAAATCCAGAAAGCACAGAGAACCCCTCTCAAAATCAATAAAAATAGGTCAACACCCCGGTCTCAGACACAAAGAGAAAATCCTGAAAGCAGCTCGGGAGAAGAGATATGTAACCTACAGTGGTAGAAACATTAGATTGGCAACAGACCTATCCACAGAGACCTGGCAGGCCAGAAAGGACTGGTATGGTATATTCAGAGCATTAAACAAGAAAAATATGCAGCCAAGAATACTATATCCAGCTAGGCTGTCATTGAAAATACAAGGAGAGATCTAAAGCTTCCAGGACAAACAAAAACTAAAGGTATTTGCAAACAAGAAACTAGCCCGACAAGAAATCTTGAAAGGGGTCCTCTAAGCAAAGAGAGAGCCTGAAAACAACATAGACCAGAAAGGGACACAGACAATATACAGTAACAGTCACCTTACAGGCAATACAATGGCACTAAATTCTATCTTTCAATAGTTACCCTGAATGTAAATGGGCTAAATGCCCCAATCAAAAGACACAGGGTATCAGATTGGAGTAAAACACAAGACCCATCGATATGCTGTCTGCAAGAGACTCATTTTAGACCCAAAGACACCCC
>NW_027894795.1:0-240 GCF_054177405.1 Leptonychotes weddellii | reverse complement strand
GTCTTTGTTTTTAGATAGTACCTTTTATCTTTGTTAAAGACATGCTGCCGTTTGGCTATCGGTGAACCATATTTCTATATAGGTCAGTGGAAACTTCATTAAGATGCACTTAATTATGCTCCAGAGTGTCCATATATAAAATAGTTCTTTTTGTTTTTGCCTAAGAGTAGAGAATTGTAAATGTACAGATATAATCAGAGTTTAAATGATTATAACCTTTTGGAAATGCAGCTTGCATTT
>NW_027894794.1:0-240 GCF_054177405.1 Leptonychotes weddellii | reverse complement strand
TGTGGAATTCAGGGGGGACCATTCATATATTTCTGAATCATTTCTAGAAATTTTTTCCAAAATAAATAATTGATATTTGACCAAAGAGTCTGAATTGCTTTTCATTTCAGCATAACCTAGCTTGTACTGACAGGTATGGAAATTGGAAGTGGAATGAGGAGCTGCTATAACAAAAACACCCAGACAGATGGTGTACTAGATTAAGGGGCAGAAAGGAAGCAGTGAAACAACAGTTACTGG
>NW_027894793.1:0-240 GCF_054177405.1 Leptonychotes weddellii | reverse complement strand
GTGGCTCAGTTGGGAAGCATCCAACTCTTGATCTCAACTCAGGTCTTGGTCTTGATCTCAGGGTCATGAGTTCAAGCCCTGTACTGGGCTCCAGGCTGGGTGTGGAGCCTACTTTAAAAATAAAATAATTTATCTTTCGGATAGATGTCAAATACCCATCGTAAAAAATTTAAAAGGTATAGAAAGGTAGATGGGGGGGAGGGGAGGAAGATAGACTGTAAAAATAAGTTGCCTTGTCCC
>NW_027894792.1:0-240 GCF_054177405.1 Leptonychotes weddellii | reverse complement strand
TCCTGCCACTCCGGGCTTCCAAGGCTCTTGTTTTTGGAACATGAATGAAAATCCTCTCCTCACTCCACCCCCATCTTCCCCGGGAGCAAGTGACTCCCCTCCACAGGTCTTAGCTCCATCTTCTATAAACAACGGAGAAACTGAGCTCGCTGACCTTCCCTGGATGAGCCTAAGATTCCCTGCCAAACCTATTAAGCTATAGCCAGAACGGACAGTATCTTCAAGTATTCCAGACTTCTG
>NW_027894791.1:0-240 GCF_054177405.1 Leptonychotes weddellii | reverse complement strand
TCTTTCTACAGAGGATGTTAAATCTGTTCCTGTTAATCCCGAAGTAGAAATTTCTGTTTTCTTGTTTAGATCAGCTGTAAAGATTATTGATGAGAAGTGCTGCTATGTTACATCTATATTTTATTCTTCATAAATCAGAAATAATTAGATGTTATTTCCATCATTTCCAATGTTTGACTCTGATACTTTAGAAAGAGTATTTCAAATTAGGGATTAATACAAGTTGTCTGGTATGTCTGT
>NW_027894790.1:0-240 GCF_054177405.1 Leptonychotes weddellii | reverse complement strand
TATTTATTTGACAGAGAGAGACACAGCGAAAGAGGGAACACAAGCAGGGGGAGTGGGAGAGGGAGAAGCAGGCTTCCCGCCGGGCAGGAGCCCGATGCGGGGCTCGATCCCAGGACCCTGGGACCATGACCTGAGCCGAAGGCAGACGCTTAACGACTGAGCCACCCAGGCGCCCCAATAAATAAAATCTTAAAAAAAAACCCAACTGACGCCTGGGTGGCTCAGTCGTTAAGCGTCTGC
>NW_027894789.1:0-240 GCF_054177405.1 Leptonychotes weddellii | reverse complement strand
TAAACAAGACAGATAGCTCTTAAGCTCCTAAATGGAGGGCTCTTTTCTTCTCTGTAAAAATTCTGCTTTCATAAAGAAGTATGGCTCAGGCCATTTCAGACAAAAGATTAAGAAAATAAAAACATTTAGAGAGAAATACATTCCAGACTACAAATCCATGAACCTTTTTGGGACATTTTTGGTTTCTTAGTTCTGTCCCGTTTTTTGACATTACTCATTCTTTACCTCCCTCTCTTCTGT
>NW_027894788.1:0-240 GCF_054177405.1 Leptonychotes weddellii | reverse complement strand
TGGATCAAATAATTTCTTCTTCTCTCCTTTCTTTTTCCTCCCCTGATTCTTCTGCTCTTCCTCTTTCTTCTTCTTCCCGTTCCTCTTCCTGCTACATATTTCATACATTGTTAAAGTTAAAGAATGACACATTTTATGCCTTCCTATTTTTGTAGTAATCCTATGAAGATATAAAATATAAGCCCATCAAAAAAAAATATAAGCCCATCAAAATTTATAATTTATTTCCTATTTTTGGTA
>NW_027894787.1:0-240 GCF_054177405.1 Leptonychotes weddellii | reverse complement strand
CTCTCAATCTCCCAGGTGGAATAACCAAGGAAGACACGTATTGGCTCATCTTGAGACACCTCCTCACGTATAGGGCCAATGGCTGTGGCTCAGAGGCTGCAGGTCCATCAGAGGCTGATTCAGAAGCGTGGGGCTGCACTAATCGGATGCTCCACAATACCCATAGGGTTGTAAGTAACTAAGTTCTGACCTTTCAAGAGCAAAAGGTTATGCCTGAAAAGAACAAAGTCAGATAAATCT
>NW_027894786.1:0-240 GCF_054177405.1 Leptonychotes weddellii | reverse complement strand
ACTGTAATTTTTTCTGGTACAGAATATAGAATAAGAGTATGTATTCTTATTCTAATATATTTATTATTCTAATAAAAAATAGCTTTTACCCTGGTCCTTTTCATTGTTTTTTTAAAAGGTAATCTCAGGAAAACATTTTTCGCTGAACTCCTCTACCCCATCCATAGTCTAGAAATCCTATTTTACATCAAATATTAAAATTTGTCCAATAACCACCCTGGCAGATGGAGCAGATTAGTT
>NW_027894785.1:0-1559 GCF_054177405.1 Leptonychotes weddellii | reverse complement strand
ACAGCAATCAGACAACAAAAAGAAATAAAAGGTATTCAAATTGGCAAATAAGAAGTCAAACTCTCTCTTTTCACAGACGGCATGATACTTTATGTGGAAAACCCAAAAGACTCCACCCCCAAATTACTAGAACTCATCCAGCAATTCAGGAATGTGGCAGGATACAAAATCAATGCACAGAAATCAGTTGCTTTCTTATACACTAACAATGCAACTGTAGAAAGAGAAATTAGAGAAATGATTCCATTTACAATAGCACCAAAAACCATAAGATACCTCGGAATAAACCTAACCAAAGAGGTAAAGGATCTGTACTCTAGGAACTACAGAACACTCATGAAAGAAATTTAAAAAGACACAAAGAGATGGAAAAATATTCCATGCTCATGGATCCAAAGAATAAACATTGTTAAAATATCTATGCTATCCAGGGCAATGTATACCTTCAATGCCATCCCAATCAAAATTCCAATGACATTTTTCAAAGTGCTGGAACAAACAATCCTAAAATTTGTATGGAATCAGAAAAGACCCTGAAATGCCAAGGGAATGTTGAAAAAGAAAATAGAGCTGGGAGCATCACGTTGCCCGATTTCAAGCTATATTACAAAGCTGTGATCACCAAGACACCATGGTACAGGCACAAAAACAGACATACAGACCAATGGAACAGAATAGAGAACCCAGATATGGACCCTCAACTCTATGGTCAAATAATCTTTGACAAAGCAGGAAAAAGCATGCAATGGAAAAAAGACAGTCTCTTCAATAAATGGTGCTGGGAAAATTGGACAGCCACATGCAGAAGAATGGAACTCAACCATTCCCTAACACCATTCACAAAGATAAACTCAAAGTGGATGAAAGACGTCGGTGTGAGACAAGAATCCATCAAATCCTAGAGGAGAACATAGGCAGTCACCTCTTCGACATCGGCCAGAGCAAGTTCTTTCAAGATACATCTCCAAAAGCTAGTGAAACAAAAGCAAAAATGAACTTTTGGGACTTCATCAAGGTAAAAATCTTCTGCACAGCAAAGGAAAGAGTCAATAAAACAAAGAGGCAACCCACAGAGTGGGAGAAGATATTTGCCAATGACACTACAGATAAAAGGCTGGTATCCAAAATGTATAAAGAACTTCTCAAACTCAATACCCAAAAAACAAATAATCAAGTCAAAAAGTGGGCAGAAGATATGAAAAGACACTTCTCTGAAGAAGACATACAAATGGCTAACAGACACATGAAAAAATGTTCATCATCATTAGCCATCGGGGAAATTCAAATCAAAACCACATTGAGATACCACCTTACACCAGTTAGAATGGCAAAAATGGAGAGGGAAAGAAACAACAAATGTTGGTAAGGATGTGGAGAAAGGGGAACCCTCTTACACTGTTGGTGGGAATGCAAGTTGGTAGCCACTTTGGAAAACAGTGTGGAAGTTTCTCAAAAAATTAAAAATAGAGCTACCCTATGACCCAGCAATTGCACTCCTGGGTATTTACCCCAAAGACACAGATGTAGTGCAAAGAAGGGCCATATGCACCCCAATGTTC
>NW_027894784.1:0-240 GCF_054177405.1 Leptonychotes weddellii | reverse complement strand
CTCTGCTTTTGCTCACTCTTTACACTTTGTTGGCAGTACTGTAACACAGTAAGTCCCAGACCTGTGTTCAGTATCGAGGACTTAGTATGCACTTTTCCCTTCCTGGGAGTTATTCCTATCTGGGTTTTATGTAAATCTTATATACTCTTCTTTTCCCTGGAGACTCCTAAGGCAACTCCCCACTCTCCAAATTCACAAGCTTACTATGGCTATGGAAGCTGTGTTGGAATTTGGTGTTAG
>NW_027894783.1:0-240 GCF_054177405.1 Leptonychotes weddellii | reverse complement strand
GTTCTCTATATTTTTGAGTCTGTTTTCTTTTTTCCTTTTTCTTTCTTTTTTTTTTTTGGTGGTTTTTTTTTTTTTTTTAAAGATTTTATTTATTTATTTGAGAGAGAGAGTGAGAGAGAGAAAGAGCACAAGAGGGGGGAGCGGGAGAGGGAGAAGCAGACTCCCTGCTGAGCAGGTAGCCCGATGTGGGACTCGATCCCGGGACTCCAGGATCATGACCTGAGCCGAAGGCAGTCGCTT
>NW_027894782.1:0-240 GCF_054177405.1 Leptonychotes weddellii | reverse complement strand
ATTGCAAACTCTAGGGAAACCACTTAAAAAACAATAAAGTTAAAAAAAAAAAAAGGATTCTTTTGCTTCTCCAGCCAATGTCAAGACAGTGGTTCCTCAAAATATGGAAGGAAAAATAAAATAAGATAAAAACAGAGAGGGAGGCAAACCATAAGAGACTTTTTTTTCTTTCTCAAACTTTGATTTTTCTTGTTTTTTTTCTTTGTTTTTTTTTTTTTTTTAAAGATTTTATTTATTTAT
>NW_027894781.1:0-240 GCF_054177405.1 Leptonychotes weddellii | reverse complement strand
TGAGATCATACATTATTTGTCTTTTTCTGACTTTTTTCACCTAGCAAAATTCTCACAAATTTCATCCATGTTGTTGCAAGTAGTAAGATTTTCTTCTTTGATGGGAGACTGAATAATATTCCATTGTATATGTCACCACATTATCCATTCATCCATCTATGACCTTAGGTTACTTTTATGTCTTGAATATTGTAAATAATGCTGCAGTGATCATGGGGGTACATATATCTTTTTGAGTTA
>NW_027894780.1:0-240 GCF_054177405.1 Leptonychotes weddellii | reverse complement strand
TAAGCTTCATCCTTTTGTGTCCCAGAGATTCTTCGGCTCCGTGAGACAAGAACTTGTCAACAATGACTACCCATACTCCACTGGTATTTATTTTATTGTGTTCATAAATGATTCTGTGAGGATGCTGCCCAGGTTCAATATTGAGTTCACAGAAAATTAAAACGTTGGGTCTATATGAAACTAATGTAAGTTTCCAAAACGGAGATACATACCTGCCTTCAAAAAAGGTAAGTTATCTTT
>NW_027894779.1:0-240 GCF_054177405.1 Leptonychotes weddellii | reverse complement strand
GGGCTGGGGGTCTGGACTCCTGGGTCTGAGGCAGGAGGGGCTGGGGGCCTGGACCCCTTGTGTGAGGGAGGAGGGGCTGGGCGTCTGGACTCCTGGGTCTGAGGGCCTTGACTCTTGGGTCTGAGGGAGGAAGGCTGGGGGCCTGGACCCCTGGGTCTGAGGCAGGAGGGGCTGGGGGCCTGGACTCCTGGGTCTGAGGGCAGAGGGACTGGGAGTCTGGACTCTTGGGTCTGAGGGAGG
>NW_027894778.1:0-240 GCF_054177405.1 Leptonychotes weddellii | reverse complement strand
TTTCTCAGAGTCCATAGTCTCTCATGGTTCGTCTCCCGCTCTGATTGCTCTGATTCCCCCCCTTCATTTTTCCCTTCCTACTATCTTCTTCCTCTTCTTCTTCTTCTTCTTCTTCTTCTTCTTCTTCTTTTTTAACATATAATGTATTATTTGTTTCAGAGGTACAGGTCTGTGATTCATCAGTCTTACACAATTCACATCACTCACCATAGCACATACCCTCCCCAATGTCTATCACCC
>NW_027894777.1:0-240 GCF_054177405.1 Leptonychotes weddellii | reverse complement strand
TGGCCCATGAAGTGTAGTTTGTAGTCCCTGGACCAGGGCTCAATATATTGAAGATGGGATGGCAGTGTCACAGGTGGTGGGTGGAACAGAGCTGATTGTGCTTGGCTCGGAAATGACAGTATCTGACAAATTAGGGTGTTTGTCACAGAGTTACGGTGAGTTCCCTCTAGGCAGAAGTGATGGAATATAATTAACTTGTGTGTTGGGGACGGGGGGAGAAACTTGCAAAGAAGTGTTTCT
>NW_027894776.1:0-240 GCF_054177405.1 Leptonychotes weddellii | reverse complement strand
CCCACCCACAGTGTAGGAGGGTTCCCCTTTCTCCACATCCTTGCCAATACCTGTTGTTTCTTGTATAGTTGTTAATTTTAGCTAGTCTGACAGGTGTGAGGTGGCATCTTATTGTGGTTTTGACTTGTATTTCCCTGATGATGACTGATACTGAGCATCTTTTCATGTGTCTGTAAACCAAGTGGGATGTCTTCTTTGGAAAAGTGTCTATGTCTTCTCCCATTTCTTAACTGGATTATT
>NW_027894775.1:0-1559 GCF_054177405.1 Leptonychotes weddellii | reverse complement strand
TGAGAGAGAGAAAGCACATGAGAGGGGGGAGGGTCAGAGGGAGAAGCAGACTCCCCGCCGAGCAGGGAGCCCGATGTGGGACTCGATCCCGGGACTCCAGGATCATGACCTGAGCCGAAGGCAGTGGTTTAACCAACTGAGCCACCCAGGCGCCCTCCAATTTCTTATCTACAGATTCATGGCCTCTACAGTCTAGCCCCTATCTGTCTTCTCTGTCCCCTCTTCACTCAGCGCCCTCCAGACTCCAGTCTCCCTACTTTATCTGGATTCACATTCTTCCCAGCCCACCTCTGCTCACATCTCTCCCCTATCAGAAATGGCCCCACTTGCCCCTCCAGCTGACCCCTTGGCAGGGAGTGCCTCCTCCCCTCTCGACCTGCCACGGGTTTGCTCATCCTTCAAGGCCTTCTCCTCCAATCTTACCCTAAGTCAAAAGCAATTGCCAATTGCCTTGAACTCCTATGGTATTTTATTTTAAGCTCTCTTTGAACACTATTTTGGGTTTTGAATCGAAGTCATTATGCCCCTGCCTTTCTTGCCAGCCAGGCTGTAAAGTATGAGAGCAGTGTGACAGTGTACACAATAGGTGCTCAAAGCGAGTTTGTCAGAATGGACTCCTTGTTCTGTGTACCTCCGGGACATTGTACTCTCCACATCGCAACCCTTTGTCAAGGCTGTTGTTTCTCAGCTTTAGGTGTGGGTGCTGGTGTCTGTGCCTTGTGCCAGAACACAGTGGTGCCAAGTGTGACTTCATGGCAGCTGCCCATCAGCAGAGAGAAGAGATGGCCCTATCTGTGTTTACCTGACTGAGCCCTTAGGTCTGGTGGAATTTCTGAAGGAGTTGGCATGGCAGATGTGTCCTGTGTGTCATCACCAGAAGAAGAAGGCTTTTGATAAGTGAGTCCTGAAACTGAGGAAGGCAGAGCTTTGTTGCTATTTGTCTTTGCATCAGTGTGGAGGGAGAAATCAGTGCTGAGCCACAAGAAACCCCCATTGTCTAGTCCACGTCACCACGGACGTCTGTCTCATTCAGAGTCCTACCAAGGCCAGTGGAAGTTTAGGTGGACAGAAAGTGGAGGCTCAGCTCAGTGTGCAAGCTGCAATTTCTCATGCACAACACTTGGCTGATTCTGGATTATGAAGGCGCAACTAAGAGAATAAACCTTTTTTAAAAAGTTATTTGAGGGCGCCTGGGTGGCTCAGTCGGTTAAGCGGCTGCCTTCAGCTCGGGTCATGATCCCAGGGTCCTGGGATTGAGTCCCGCATCGGGCTCCCTGCTCTGTGGGGAGCCTTCTTCTCCCTCTACCTCTGCCTGCTTCTCTGCCTACTTGTGCTCTCTCTCTATCTCTCTGTCAAATAAATAAATGAAATCTTTAAAAAAAAAAAAAAAGTTATTTGAGGGCGCCTGGGTGGCTCAGTCGTTAAGCGTCTGCCTGCGGCTCAGGTCATGATCCCAGGGTCCTGGGATCGAGCCCTGCATCGGGCTCCTTGCTCAGCGGGGAGCCTGCTTTTCCCTCTCCCACTCCCCCTGCTTGTGTTCCCTCTCTCGCTGTCTCTCT
>NW_027894774.1:0-240 GCF_054177405.1 Leptonychotes weddellii | reverse complement strand
TCTTCTTCCCTCCTTGGCCCAGGCCATGGGCTCCGGGCAGAAAGTGGGCCTCGGTGGCCCCATGTGCCCCTCACAGCCGGGGCGCATGCTCCCAAGTCAACGCGAACTCAGAAAAGGGACCAGGGGGCTCCCGATCCCTGTTCTGTCACTTCTGACTGGGTGACCTCAGGTAATTCTCCCCACTGATTCCACCCCCACCAGCTCTGCGTCCCCCTCTGGAATGTGGGACAATGCTGCCCC
>NW_027894773.1:0-240 GCF_054177405.1 Leptonychotes weddellii | reverse complement strand
GTGCCTGGGTGGCTCAGTCGGTTAAGCGTCTGCCTTCGGCTCAGGTCATGATCTCAGGGTCCTGGGATCGAGTCCCGCATCGGGCTCCCTGCTCAGCGGGAAGCCTGCTTCTCCCTCTACTTCGGCTGCTCCCCCTGCTTGTGCTCTCTCTCCCTCTCAAATAAATAAAATTAAAAAAAAAAAAAGCACACTTGCTGTTTGGGAACATTGAAAGATTAAAAATTTCTCCTTATAGACAAG
>NW_027894772.1:0-240 GCF_054177405.1 Leptonychotes weddellii | reverse complement strand
TCTGAGAGGTTTTTTAGGAGGTGGGAGCTTATCCACGATTTTGTGTGTGTGTGTGTGTGTGTACGGGGAGTGGTACTCAGTTATGCTGAGTGGGGTAGCTGATTGAGAGTTCTATTTTTTTTTTTTTTTACAGATTTTCTGCCTGTCATCCCCTTACATTCAATTAGACCTGAAATTCTGCTTTCAAGACTGTGCTCCAGCCCTTTCCTCAACCCCATCCTTATAGGCAGACACTTAGTT
>NW_027894771.1:0-240 GCF_054177405.1 Leptonychotes weddellii | reverse complement strand
TGTTGCTTGTTTGTGTGTGTGTGTGTGTGTTTTTAAACACGGGTGCTATTTTCTAGATTGTCTCTGTCCAAGCTGGCTTACCTTACAGGATCATGATGAAGGTTTGACACCCTAATAAATATGAAACATAATGGTAAACTCTTAATTGCCAGAGAAATATAAGGGATTTTAATATTATGACTATTGCTGCATGAAAAGCCGGTCTGTTTTTACTCCCATGAAGGTGTGTGATAGTAGGCA
>NW_027894770.1:0-240 GCF_054177405.1 Leptonychotes weddellii | reverse complement strand
TTTCAAAGCAGGAGGAAGAAAAGGAAAAAATGTTTTATCATTGTGTTAGGATAGGAAATGAATTATGAGGTAATATAGATAAGTAGATAGTAGTCTCTCATCAAAAAAAGTATCTTTTTGCAATCTTGTAATATACTTTTTATAAGGACATGAAATCTTAAATAAAGTTTTTGTGAAGAATTTCCAAAAAAAAAAAAAAAGAGTGGAGTGTAAATTTTAAAGTGAAGTGAGACATAGAGA
>NW_027894769.1:0-240 GCF_054177405.1 Leptonychotes weddellii | reverse complement strand
GGAAACTCGTAGAAGTGGGAGGGAAAAAAAAAAGTAGTTTGGGGGTGATTCTCATGAAACACATAGGTGACTTTGCCCTGAATCTGGAATAGTGACTTCTGGGCACAAACCCTTACGCCCTTACCTGTCCACTCCAACTTAGATGTCCCAGAGCCTGGTCCATTGGGATGTGACATGGAGATAAATTCTAGAACATTTTCGAGGCTTGGGAAGGAGAGGGACTCTTGGTAGTGTAGGTGG
>NW_027894768.1:0-240 GCF_054177405.1 Leptonychotes weddellii | reverse complement strand
CTGCATCTTTCATAGCTCACAAATTTAGCCTGTCTCATCTATCATCGTGCCCCTTCTTATGTTCAGCATCCGTCACATACCTCAGTTTGATTAGTATAACAACTTCCTGGTTTGTCTCCTGTATCCAGATATTTTTTTGGGGGGAGGGGAAGGGCAGAGGGAGAGAGAGAGAATCATAAATAGGCTCCACACCAAGCACAGAGCCCGATGTGGGGCTGCATGTCAGGACTCTGAGACCAT
>NW_027894767.1:0-240 GCF_054177405.1 Leptonychotes weddellii | reverse complement strand
CCCCCTTCTCATCTTTATCCTTGCATTATTTTAAGTTTTTTTTATTATTTTTAAATTTATTTTTAATTTTTTTATTGTTATGTTAATCCCCACACATTACATCATTAGTTTTAGATTTAGTGTTCCATGATTCATCGTTTGTGCATAACACCCAGTGCTCCATGCAGAACGTGCCCTCCTCAATACCCATCACCAGGCTCAGCCATCCGGGGGGGGGGGGGGGGGGGGGGGGGGGGGGGG
>NW_027894766.1:0-240 GCF_054177405.1 Leptonychotes weddellii | reverse complement strand
CTGCATCTTTCATAGCTCACAAATTTAGCCTGTCTCATCTGTCATCGTGCCCCTTCTTATGTTCAGCATCCGTCACATACCTCAGTTTGATTAGTATAACAACTTCCTGGTTTGTCTCCTGTATCCAGATATTTTTTTGGGGGGAGGGGAAGGGCAGAGGGAGAGAGAGAGAATCATAAATAGGCTCCACACCAAGCACAGAGCCCGATGTGGGGCTGCATGTCAGGACTCTGAGACCAT
>NW_027894765.1:0-240 GCF_054177405.1 Leptonychotes weddellii | reverse complement strand
TGGTAAGAGGAATGAAACAGTCATTTTTGGTGTTAGTTTTAGGTCTTTAAATTCATGTGGGTTTTTTTTTTTTATTCTTATGTTAATCCCCATACATTACATCGATCGTTTTAGATGAAGTGTTCCATGATTCATTGTTTGTGCATAACACCCAGTGCTCCATGCAGAACGTGCCCTCCTCAATACCCACCACCAGGCTCGGGGGGGGGGGGGGGGGGGGGGGGGGGGGGGGGGGGGGGG
>NW_027894764.1:0-1559 GCF_054177405.1 Leptonychotes weddellii | reverse complement strand
GGCAGGATGTGGCTTCTGCTGTACATGAGAAATCTTTCCTGGTGTAGCTGACAACCTGACCTGTTACATCCTCACAGTAGGATGAACTAGAAATGAACACACATGCGCACCCACCCCTACCCACACTCACCATAGAGGATTGCAACAAGAGTGCCCTGAGCCTCAGTGCTGAGCGAGGTAGATTCTGCCATGGAGAATTTGGGCTACAACTCACTTGTTTCTGCCATTAATATCACAGGGATTCAGAATACACCCAGGCTGAGAATTAATGTAGGGATATCGCAAGCTGGTGCCTCTGAGCACCTGGTAAATGCAAAGACACATCCTTTGTGGAAGAATAAGCTTCATTTTTAGGTCTCAACAAATCCCCACAAATAAGATATCAAAGAAAACGAATGAGCAGCTTCGCGACCAAAATGAACACACAATTCAACAAGACACTATGACCAAGAATAAGAGAAGCACACGATGGAAACAAAAAGAGTACAAAGAAAATTAACAGATATAGATTTCAGATTGCTAACTTTAATATAATTAAAAAGAAAAAAAAGGACTATTTGAAATATGCTGAGGAACTAAGAACACAATTTTCCAAAAAGATTTAAGAGAACCAAATACAAATTCTAGAAATGAATCTATATATATACAATTAATTATAAGAAAATTAAAATTAAAGGCTTGCTGGATAGGCCAAATAGTTAATTGACCCCAGATGAAGAATTTACATGAACTCTGTAAGCAGAATTTATCCAAAATGCAGGGAGAGAAATGTAAAAGTGAATTTAAGAGATCTGGAATTAGTAGTAAGTGTGTCTGCCATACATCTAATCATGGTACCAAAAAGACAACCAGAGAGAATGGTGCAGGTGTGAGCTTTCAAAGATCATGGCTGAGAATTTTTTAGAGTTGATGGAGTACTCATGTAATTAAAAATAAATAAAACAGAGTGAAACTCATACAACAAAAGGGGGGTCACTCTGTCACACTGTGAACTAATCCCCGTAAATTCTCACAAATGTAAGGCTGATTTTCACAAGGTTCTGCTTTCTAATCTGTTCTGACAGATGGCATCAGACTGAAGCACTTATAAATTCTTGGGGGGAGGGAGGACAATTGAGAAATTGATTATTTACATGCACTTTATATCTATCTGATTACTAAACTATGTCATATGTCAATTTAATCAATAGTTAATGGACTGTTGACTGGCTTTTTCAGTCCATTAAATCAAAAAGTTTGATATTCTTTCCAATATCTATTTCTGTTAATTACTTCCATCATGTTATTGTGTTAGCTGAAATCACAAACTGTTTGCCATGTTAGCTCTGCTAGCAGGCATCACGGTCTTTTTCTTCCTTCTCATTGAAGTGGCTTTGGTTGTTCATGCCTCATGAAAAACTTGTTTGCCTGCGTACACATGTGTCTGAGTGTTTAATCTGTTTGCGTGGGTTTCCTTCTAAATATATTAGTTTCCTTCTAAATATATTTTAAGAGTTTTTATTAGGAATGATACGTGAATTTTTGGCATTTGATGGAATCATGTGCTTTTCCTCCTTTAT
>NW_027894763.1:0-240 GCF_054177405.1 Leptonychotes weddellii | reverse complement strand
GAGGGCTGCTTAAAAAGCAGAAATTTCTTTTCTCTTAGTAGTGGAGGCTAGGAAGTCCAGGATCAAGGTGTTGGCAGCCTCAGTATCTGGTGAGAGCTTTCTCCTTGGGTTGCAGATGGAGAAACCTTCTTACTGTGTCCTCACATGGCCTTTCTTTGGAGTGTGTGTGTGTGTGTGTGTGTGTGTGTGTGTGTGTGTGGCGGGGGCAGATCTCTCTCTCCTCCTAAATAAAGGAAGAAG
>NW_027894762.1:0-240 GCF_054177405.1 Leptonychotes weddellii | reverse complement strand
TAGAGTGAACTAACACTAATTATACTAAAAAATCAGATACTTTTTCTGAAACATGATGATGTATGTATGGGCATCAAAACATGATAATGTATAAAATCCAGTGTTGGGGGGCGGAGCAAGATGGTGGAGGAGTAGGAGACCTGGATTTCGTCTCCTCTCAGGAATTCAGCTGGATAGGGAACAAACCATTCTGAACACCTACAAACTCAACAGGAGATTGAAGAAAGGAATAGCAACAAC
>NW_027894761.1:0-240 GCF_054177405.1 Leptonychotes weddellii | reverse complement strand
TGAGGCTTGTAGTGAAATCATTTGAAAATAGAGATTCTGTCTGAAATTCTGTAATATATAAAAATATCTAAATATTTTATGTAATGTATTGTCTCTATATATTCTCTCTCTTGATATTTATGTATATGTATACATACATGTATATGTATATGCAAACAGTCCCTGGCTTCTAATGGTTTGACTTCGAATTTCTCAACTTCACAATGGTGAGAAAATGATGCACATTCAGTAGAAATCATA
>NW_027894760.1:0-240 GCF_054177405.1 Leptonychotes weddellii | reverse complement strand
TCACTTTGCCTGGGATAGTCTTAGTGTATACCTGTTGTCCTGTCATATCATCATCACTCTATATCTGGGGGGACTAGTGTCCCAGAAGGTGGTTCACCAAGTGCCAAGTCCCAAGACTGATAATGCCTTCCTACTCTGTTGAGCCTCAAGTGGCTGCAGTGGAGTGGATGAGGGAGTCAGAGAAATAGCAAGAACTTCAACTTGTACTTGTGTAGGTTGTTGTTATGACTTGGCTTTTAT
>NW_027894759.1:0-240 GCF_054177405.1 Leptonychotes weddellii | reverse complement strand
TCACTTTGCCTGGGATAGTCTTAGTGTATACCTGTTGTCCCGTCATATCATCATCACTCTATATCTGGGGGGACTAGTGTCCCAGAAGGTGGTTCACCAAGTGCCAAGTCCCAAGACTGATAATGCCTTCCTACTCTGTTGAGCCTCAAGTGGCTGCAGTGGAGTGGATGAGGGAGTCAGAGAAATAGCAAGAACTTCAACTTGTACTTGTGTAGGTTGTTGTTATGACTTGGCTTTTAT
>NW_027894758.1:0-240 GCF_054177405.1 Leptonychotes weddellii | reverse complement strand
AATAAAAATTGATAACCTAGAATTCTCTATCCAGTAAACTATACTTCAGAAATGAAAAAAAGTAAAAATTTGAGGGCACATGATAACAGAGAATTTGTCTCTAATGGATCTATACAATATAAAATGTTAATGATATTTCTTCAAGCTGAAAAGAAATGAAAAATAAGAGTTGGAACAGAAATAGCATAGATAATGTAAAATATTTTATAAATATAACTTTAGAAGTCCATTTCCTTATTT
>NW_027894757.1:0-240 GCF_054177405.1 Leptonychotes weddellii | reverse complement strand
CACAGATAGGGACTGTTGGGAAAAGTGAGTGAGAAAGAGAGAGCCAACTTTCACCACGGTGAGCAAGGTAAAACATGCCTCTCTAGGAGAGGAAACTCTATCTGATTTAGGTTAAAAGCTTTGATTCAGAGCTCCAAGAGGCTCCACTACTCCCTGGGGCCTTCAATGGGATTACACACTAATTTCTTTTTTTTTTTTTGTTTTTTTGTTTTTTTTGTTTTTTTTTTTCATGCACATTTT
>NW_027894756.1:0-240 GCF_054177405.1 Leptonychotes weddellii | reverse complement strand
GCATCATTAACATTCTAAAATATCCAGGATGCCTAAAGATGTCTTTCAAATCAGTAGAAAAAAAGAAAAGCTTTCCAGAGGTCAAAATATATGAAAATATAGTTTACAGAAAAAGAAAAATATGGAAAAAATCTCACTGAAATCAGGGAAACCCAAACTGAAAGAGAACATGTTTTTTACCCATCTAACACATTAAAAAAGCTTAAAATGTTGCCAAAATGTAGTATCAAACAAAGATAT
>NW_027894755.1:0-240 GCF_054177405.1 Leptonychotes weddellii | reverse complement strand
TGTTGCTTGTTTGTGTGTGTGTGTGTGTGTTTTTAAACACAGGTGCTATTTTCTAGATTGTCTCTGTCCAAGCTGGCTTACCTTACAGGATCATGATGAAGGTTTGACACCCTAATAAATATGAAACATAATGGTAAACTCTTAATTGCCAGAGAAATATAAGGGATTTTAATATTATGACTATTGCTGCATGAAAAGCCGGTCTGTTTTTACTCCCATGAAGGTGTGTGATAGTAGGCA
>NW_027894754.1:0-240 GCF_054177405.1 Leptonychotes weddellii | reverse complement strand
TGCATCCACAGTGTGGATCAACATCAAACATGGGGTCCCCTGCTGATGGGTAGATAGTGACTTCTCACAGGCAATAACTCAGCAGGAAAAAAGAATCAGATGAGCCTGACACATGGGCTCCCATGGTATTTCTGAGACCATGAATGCCTGAGAACATTTCCTGTGCTGGCCCAGCCCCCTTAGCTCAGGGCTGCAGGGCCCAACATTAGAAAGGGATGCCTGTTCTTCCCATGCCTCAGA
>NW_027894753.1:0-1560 GCF_054177405.1 Leptonychotes weddellii | reverse complement strand
AGTGTGGTGTGTCCGTGTATGACTGTGGGAACAGTGTGGTGTGTCCGTGTGTGACTGTGGGGACAGTGTGGTGAGTCCGTGTGTGACTGTGGGGACAGTGGGAGGGGTGCGCTGTGAAGTGAGGGGGACGAGAATGAGTGTGAGCTGGGCTGTGGGCCTGGATGTGGGGGATGGGTTGGGAGAGTGGTTGTGTGGGGAGGACACAGGAAGGGGCATCTGGCATCCTTGGTGGCCCCTGAGGGAGAGGTGAGGGGGCGTCCGGAGCCCCAGGTGGAGGGAACACTAGGCAGGTGGTTGGAGATCTGGGGAGGGAAGTGGAGGGTGTCCTGGTTGGGGTGAAGGTTTAGGGGAGGGGAGGGGAGGAATAAAAGATTGGGGAGAATGTGAGGAGGCCAGTCACTCTCTGTTCTTGGCATTCACCCTTCTTAATCCTGAAACCTATGAAGAAAGTGTGTCTGTGTCTGTGTGAGACCATTTCTTTGACAAAAAGTGTCTGACTAATTTTTGATGGGTTGAGGGGACCTCTGAGACCCCTCTGATCTTTCCGAGGCTGCTTTTAGGTCTCAACTTCTTGCTTTTTTTCTTTCTTGTTTTTTTTTTTAATTTTTTAAAAGCTTTATTTTAGAGAGAGACGGAGAGAGAAAGAGAGAGAGAGAGAGAGAGAGGGAGACCACAGGCAGGGGGAGGGGCAGAGGGAGAGGGAAAGAGAAAATCTGAAGGGGACTCCCTGCTGAGCTGGAGCCTGAAGGAGAGGGTGGGAGGGAAAGGGGGGCTCCATCTCAGGACCCTTAGATCATGACCTAAGCCAAAACCAAGAGTCTAATGTGTCATCCAGAAGCTCCTTGCTTTGTTTCATAGTGTATATATTCTTACATACTTGAAATGATTTTGAAACTAGGTTTTTTAATTATATTTTTGTTACAAAATATATTGATACTGCTGTTTTTATAATGATGAAAGTATTTAAAGAGTTGCATATAATTTCTTTATATAGTTGTAAGAATTCACCTCACATTCCCCTTTGCTAGACCTTTTTTCAATATTGCCAAATGCTCAGTTGAAAATTTATCTTGTTAATTTTTAATTTCTATTCCTTTGATTACTAAGGTTCTTGAACATTTTTTTTCACATATTATTTCGCTAATCATTGTAAAAATTATCTACTGTCTATTATCTCTGGGGTTTTGGTGTTTTTCTCAGGGATTTTATGCATGCTTTATACATAAGATTATTAATGCTTTGCTGACTTTTGATTTAGCATTTTCCCTAGTTTTTGGTTTATATTTTGGTTCTGTTTATTACTTTTCCTGCTAGGAATGTAAGCATTTTGATTTAATGAAATATACTACAAAATTGTTAGCAGTGGTTTCTCATCAGTCTTAAATCTACCATTTTATGGTATTGTAAAAAGGTTTTCCCATATTTCTCCTTTTACAAAGACAGAAATTGAATTTATTCAAGCTGTAGTGTCAGGGATGGTCTCAGGCACTAAGAATACCTGTTAGTGAGTCTCAGACCCTGCCCTGAACTCAAGTGTTAGTTGTAAAAGGGAGACAATTA
>NW_027894752.1:0-240 GCF_054177405.1 Leptonychotes weddellii | reverse complement strand
TGCATCCACAGTGTGGATCAACATCAAACATGGGGTCCCCCGCTGATGGGTAGATAGTGACTTCTCACAGGCAATAACTCAGCAGGAAAAAAGAATCAGATGAGCCTGACACATGGGCTCCCATGGTATTTCTGAGACCATGAATGCCTGAGAACATTTCCTGTGCTGGCCCAGCCCCCTTAGCTCAGGGCTGCAGGGCCCAACATTAGAAAGGGATGCCTGTTCTTCCCATGCCTCAGA
>NW_027894751.1:0-240 GCF_054177405.1 Leptonychotes weddellii | reverse complement strand
GTATCATGATACCAGCTTGTTAAAAAAACTAATAGAAAGCAGTGAGGTTTGTGGAAGTGGGTGGGCATTGGATTTTGTTATCTTAATCATATTTGCATTACAAGGAAGGGAATAAAAGCATCACCCTGAATACTAAATATTTGCTTAAAAATCCAAGAATTAATACTGTTAGGTAGGAGAGGATACTTTCATATTCCCATGAATTCACCTAATTTTGGATCACAAAGAGTGTGATCACTT
>NW_027894750.1:0-240 GCF_054177405.1 Leptonychotes weddellii | reverse complement strand
TTTGTGTGGTACTGTAACAAGATTCGATGCTAAGTGCTTCCACGCTTTTGTTACTGTTCTGAGAAACAGGAAAAATTGGGAGTCAGTGGAACTGAACACAGTCTGAAGCTTATTCAGTTACATTTGCAGTTGCAAACAAAAAAAAAATTTTGACAGCTTTACTAACTGGTCAAGAGAATCCAAGAGTCAAACATATATATATATATATATATATATATATATATATATATATATATATAT
>NW_027894749.1:0-240 GCF_054177405.1 Leptonychotes weddellii | reverse complement strand
TAAGCTTCATCCTTTTGTGTCCCAGAGATTCTTCGGCTCCATGAGACAAGAACTTGTCAACAATGACTACCCATACTCCACTGGTATTTATTTTATTGTGTTCATAAATGATTCTGTGAGGATGCTGCCCAGGTTCAATATTGAGTTCACAGAAAATTAAAACGTTGGGTCTATATGAAACTAATGTAAGTTTCCAAAACGGAGATACATACCTGCCTTCAAAAAAGGTAAGTTATCTTT
>NW_027894748.1:0-240 GCF_054177405.1 Leptonychotes weddellii | reverse complement strand
AGCACATACCCTCCCCAGTGTCTATCACACAGCCACCCCATCCCTCCCACCCCCCACCACTCCAGCAACCCTCAGTTTGTTTCCTGAGATTAAGAATTCCTCATATCGGTGAGGTCATATGATACATGTCTTTCTAGATAGAGGTATCTTTAGGGTAGGGATCCTGCTTGTTCTATGAATCCCCCAGTTCCTGACTTGCTGGTCCATTGCAGTTGCTTAGCAATGATGTATCTGCTCTTT
>NW_027894747.1:0-240 GCF_054177405.1 Leptonychotes weddellii | reverse complement strand
TTTATTTTATTTTAAATAAGATTTTATTTATTTATTTGACAGACAGAGAGACAGCGAGAGAGGGAACACAAGCAGGGGAGTGGGAGAGGGAGAAGCAGGCTCCCCGCCGAGCCAGGAACCTGATGTGGGGCTCGATCCCAGGACGCTGGGATCATGACCTGAGCCGAAGGCAGACACTTAACGACTGAGCCACCCAGGCACCCCGAGAGGGGTAGTCTTTGAACTCAAAAGGCCAATTAG
>NW_027894746.1:0-240 GCF_054177405.1 Leptonychotes weddellii | reverse complement strand
TGAGATCATACATTATTTGTCTTTTTCTGACTTTTTTCACTTAGCAAAATTCTCACAAATTTCATCCATGTTGTTGCAAGTAGTAAGATTTTCTTCTTTGATGGGAGACTGAATAATATTCCATTGTATATGTCACCACATTATCCATTCATCCATCTATGACCTTAGGTTACTTTTATGTCTTGAATATTGTAAATAATGCTGCAGTGATCATGGGGGTACATATATCTTTTTGAGTTA
>NW_027894745.1:0-240 GCF_054177405.1 Leptonychotes weddellii | reverse complement strand
GAGCAGGGAGCCCGATGCGGGGCTCGATCCCAGGACCCTGGGATCATGACCTGAGCCGAAGGCAGACGCTTAACGACTGAGCCACCCAGGCGCCCCACAAAAGAGACTTTTCAATCACCTTCTGTAACTAATCAAATTGTATTTTTCTGAATCCAACCTTATTTAGAATGAAATTCCTCTATTCTGCATTATAACTACCTTTCAGACTACACATGCAGAAAGACTCATTCTACTTATTCT
>NW_027894744.1:0-240 GCF_054177405.1 Leptonychotes weddellii | reverse complement strand
CTCTGCTTTTGCTCACTCTTTAGACTTTGTTGGCAGTACTATAACACAGTAAGTCCCAGACCTGTGTTCAGTATCGAGGACTTAGTATGCACTTTTCCCTTCCTGGGAGTTATTCCTATCTGGGTTTTATGTAAATCTTATATACTCTTCTTTTCCCTGGAGACTCCTAAGGCAACTCCCCACTCTCCAAATTCACAAGCTTACTATGGCTATGGAAGCTGTGTTGGAATTTGGTGTTAG
>NW_027894743.1:0-240 GCF_054177405.1 Leptonychotes weddellii | reverse complement strand
TGCTCCCAGCAGCCTGGGGCCATCTAATTCCAATGGGGGCCGATATTTTGTTTCCCAGTTTCTGAATGTCCTGAATTAGGGCCCTTCCTAGAATTTCTATCCCTCTTTTAACGCCTCCCACCAGAGCCAAAATGAATTGGCAGAACATTCCCAACCACTTCTGCCCTCCGCACAAATCCACAGGCTGTGAGCTTCTCACCCAGCTCACCTCCCGTCCCGTCAACAGCAAGGGCCTGGGAG
>NW_027894742.1:0-1560 GCF_054177405.1 Leptonychotes weddellii | reverse complement strand
GACTTGACCAGCCATTGCTGGGGACCGCAAGCCTGGGGAATACTGGAAACCTTCAGAACCTAGGAAAGGCAAGGAAAAGGATTCCAGAAATTCCTTGATTTTAGCCCGAGACCCATTTTAGATTTCAACCTTGAGAACTCTAAGATAATATATAGTTGTTATTTAAGTCACCGAGTTTGTGGTAATTTATTATAGAGGAATAGAAAACAAATATATGCACTGATGCTCATCCATTTAATTTACACATTTGGCCACTAAAGGAGTCAGATGAATTCTAGAGGATCCCAGTAGACTATTGAAAACTCAATGAAGTAGTAGGCTCATTTGCAGCTGCTGTGTCAAATGTAAATTTGCTAGCAGATTAACATGGCCTGAGGTATATGAAATGAGGACTCTGAGTTGGCAAACATATTCTTTTCTATTCCAATCAGAAAAAAAAACCACAAAAAACCATTCACATGAAATTGGCAGTGATATATATTTATAGTTTTCCCAGGGCTGTCTTACATCTACTACCTTCTACGATAAAAAGCCTATCATAATATGGTCTGAAGAGATCTGGACCATGTGGATATCCCCCAGAATAACAAACTGATCCACTGCATTGAGGATATTATCTTAATAGGGTCAGAAGAGCAAAAAGTGGCTGGTTTTCTGGAGGCCTTGGCAAGACACCTATGTGTCTGATGGTAAAAGATAAACCCTACAAAAATTCAAGGGTTATCACATTGGAAAAAATTTCAGCAGTTAGTAGTCATGAGTGTGCCAGGATATCCCTTCAAAATGAAAGACAAATTATTGCATCTTGCACCTTCCACAATGAAGAAGGAAATACAATGCCTGATAAGTCCCTTGGGGGGCTTTATTCTGTACCTGGGAATACTGCTCCAACCCATTTACTGGGTAACTCAAAAGGCTGCCATCATTGATGGCGTGCAGAGTGAGAAAGGGTTCTGCAGCAGGTTTCTGCTGCTTGGCCCAAATGACCCAGCAGTCTCTATTATATTACAGGTATGAGTGGTGGGAAATGATGCTATCTGGCATTTATGGCAAATCAGATAGAATAAAAATGTGGGCCCTTAGGGTCCTGTAGCTAGACTATGATCTCATGGCAGATAAATATATGCCTTATAGCTCCTGCTGTGCTACAGGACTCTGGTAGAGGTGAAGTGTGTGACCATGAGACACCAAGTGACCATGCATTTGAACTCAGTTTTGTCAAGATCCACTAAATTGTAAAGTAGGGCAGGTTCAGTAACAATCCATTGTGAAAGGAAAGTGGTACATCTGAGATTAAGCGTGAACAGAACTAAGGACATAAACAAGCTGCATGAGCAGGTAGTCCGATCCCCAGGTCATCTGCTACTGCATCAGTTGCCCCTCCCTCAGCTCATCCCTATGGACATCGGGCCTGCTTACAATGCAGCAGGCCCTGGTACAGAACCCTTTCTTTTTTTTTTTTTACTTTTTTATTGTTATGTTAATCACCATACATTACATAATTAGTTTTTGATGTAGTGTTCCATGATTCATTGTGCATAACACCCAGTGCTCCATGCA
>NW_027894741.1:0-240 GCF_054177405.1 Leptonychotes weddellii | reverse complement strand
GCCAGCACCAAGGCAGAGAGGGGGCTGGCTGATCCCTTCCATTTCCAACATTCTATGATTCTAAGTGTCAATCTTGAGGTATCTTTCTAGGAATGGTTTTATAGAGACAAATGAGTAATCAGTTTCTTAAAAAGTGCTCCTCGGTAATTTAACAATTTATTGTACCAATTAAACATGTAGATATGTTGGTAAAGGGAACAAAGCAGTCAGAGCATAAAAGATGAATAACCCATCTTACCT
>NW_027894740.1:0-240 GCF_054177405.1 Leptonychotes weddellii | reverse complement strand
TCTTCTTCCCTCCTTGGCCCAGGCCATGGGCTCCGGGCAGGAAGTGGGCCTCGGTGGCCCCATGTGCCCCTCACAGCCGGGGCGCATGCTCCCAAGTCAACGCGAACTCAGAAAAGGGACCAGGGGGCTCCCGATCCCTGTTCTGTCACTTCTGACTGGGTGACCTCAGGTAATTCTCCCCACTGATTCCACCCCCACCAGCTCTGCGTCCCCCTCTGGAATGTGGGACAATGCTGCCCC
>NW_027894739.1:0-240 GCF_054177405.1 Leptonychotes weddellii | reverse complement strand
TTTTTTTTTTTAAAGATTTTATTTATTTATTTGACAGAGAAAGACACAGCGAGAGAGGGAACACAAATGGGGAGTGGGAGAGGGAGAAGCAGACTCCCTGCCGAGCAGGGAGCCCGATGCGGGACTCGATCCAGGGACTCCAGGATCATGACCTGAGCTGAAGGCAGTCGCTTAACCAACTGAGCCACCCAGGCGCCCACTTCATTTAAACATTTTAAAATATCATTTTACCTGTTAATT
>NW_027894738.1:0-240 GCF_054177405.1 Leptonychotes weddellii | reverse complement strand
TTTCTCTACATACTCGATGTGAGCATCATTAAGGTAGGTAAAGGTAAGATGGGTTATTCATCTTTTATGCTCTGACTGCTTTGTTCCCTTTACCAACATATCTACATGTTTAATTGGTACAATAAATTGTTAAATTACCGAGGAGCACTTTTTAAGAAACTGATTACTCATTTGTCTCTATAAAACCATTCCTAGAAAGATACCTCAAGATTGACACTTAGAATCATAGAATGTTGGAAA
>NW_027894737.1:0-240 GCF_054177405.1 Leptonychotes weddellii | reverse complement strand
TTTCAAAGCAGGAGGAAGAAAAGGAAAAAATGTTTTATCACTGTGTTAGGATAGGAAATGAATTATGAGGTAATATAGATAAGTAGATAGTAGTCTCTCATCAAAAAAAGTATCTTTTTGCAATCTTGTAATATACTTTTTATAAGGACATGAAATCTTAAATAAAGTTTTTGTGAAGAATTTCCAAAAAAAAAAAAAAAGAGTGGAGTGTAAATTTTAAAGTGAAGTGAGACATAGAGA
>NW_027894736.1:0-240 GCF_054177405.1 Leptonychotes weddellii | reverse complement strand
TCTTAATATCGTCTTAATACTTGGGCCAATTCAGTTTTCCTCAACTGTCTGAAAAGATTCTTTTTACAGTTGTTTTGTTCAGATTAGGACCCTTAAAAGAGTATGTGTGGCATTGGACTGGTACGTCTCTATGTCTGTTTTCATCTCTAAGTTTCTCTCTGTCCCTTTTTTTTTAAATGCCATGTTTCTTTTTTTTTTTTTTGGTTTAGAGGATTTCTTTTTTTTTTTAATTTTTTTATT
>NW_027894735.1:0-240 GCF_054177405.1 Leptonychotes weddellii | reverse complement strand
TTTGGTAAGAAAACATTTTACTACTTAATTATAGAACTCTATTAAAGAATATTTTTTTAAAGATTGTATTCATTCACTTGACAGAGAGAGACAGCGAGAGAGGGAACACAAGCAGGGGAAGTGGGAGAGAGAGAAATAGGCTTCCCTCAGACCAGGGAGCCTGATGCGGGGCTTGATCCCAGGACCCTGGGGTCATGACCTGAGCCAAAGGCAGACACTTAATGACTGAACCACCCAGGC
>NW_027894734.1:0-240 GCF_054177405.1 Leptonychotes weddellii | reverse complement strand
TCCACACTGGGCATGGAGCCTACTTAAAAAAAAAAAAACAAAACTACATCCTAAGCCCTGCAAGTCCTAGGGCCAGATGCCACTGGTAGATATCCTGATTCATTTTGGATGAGCTCCTGAACTAGGGGAGCATGGGAATGCCCAACTTGAGAAGCTGGGGCGGGGGAGGGGAGGAAGGGTATTAGGTAAAGAGCAGGCTTTTGTCTGCTAAGATTCCCAACGGAAGTTCCTCTGAAATCC
>NW_027894733.1:0-240 GCF_054177405.1 Leptonychotes weddellii | reverse complement strand
TTATTTGACACAGAGAGACACAGCGAGAGAGGGAACACAAACAGGGGGAGTGGGAGAGGGAGAAGCAGGCCTCCCGCCGAGCAGGGAGCCCGATGCGGGGCTCGATCCCAGGACCCTGAGATCATGAACCGAGCCGAAGGCAGATGCTTAACGACTGAGCCACCCAGGTGCCCCTATACTTCAATTTTTAATAAAAAAATTGTGTCCTAGTTTGATTGGCAATATTTTTTTCCTTGTTAA
>NW_027894732.1:0-1560 GCF_054177405.1 Leptonychotes weddellii | reverse complement strand
GGAGCACGTAGGTCTGGGAGAGAGACAGTAAACAAAGATATGAGTCAGATGATTGGAGATATTGGTGAACGTTTAAAGAAAGAAAGATAAAGCCAGAGGTAGGATAAGGACAGCGTCACCCAGGGTGGAGAGGGGGACATTGGACAGACCTGCCACCTTTTCCCAGTTCTGTTATCACCAAGGAGCGTTGCATGTGGAGCTCCCTCCATCCCGGGATGGAACAGATGGCCTGAGGCATCCCTGCCTGCTCAGTGACACTCCGCTCCAGCCTCATTTTCTGGCTCAGCTTCCATATACCCAAGGCTGCTCGAAGATTCTGAACCTGACCGGGTCCTAGGAGGGCGGGGCCTACCCTGCACCTGCTCCTCCCTCTGCTCCGCCCACCCTTCCCTGGCCAGCTTGTCCGCTCTGCAAGATTCCCGTTGGACCTGGCTCTTCGGGGAAGTCTTTTCCGAGACCCCATCCTGGTAGGAGACCTTTCCCGCCTTTGGCTCTGGAGGGTAGTTATGGTGCTGACTCCATATCAGTTCCAGGATCCGTGTTGGGGTCAAGGAGGAATTAGCCCATATCCCTAGCGCCTCAGGTCCAGGAAGGGGAACAGAAGGTATTTGACCTTCTGAGATTCAATGTCCTCACTTGTAAAGCAGGATAAAAGTATGTTACCGCTAGGGTTGAGACAGAGTTTTTAGTTGGGGGTCTCACTTACTTGCCCAAATGGAGGTTGATTGCAAGTCCATAGTTCTGAGTAACTGGGTCTGCTCTTTTGTGTTATCTCTGCACGTGAGCACAAAATTGGAGCACTTATCTCTCGTACATGTGTATTTATTGATAAATACTAAATGATAAATTACGCGTTTATTAACTGGATCAAATGTTAATACAATTTATATTACAAAAAATGTAAAACTTGAAAGGATGGCTGAAAAATAAAGATGTCTTCCTGCGCATTTGGAGACCATTGACATGGATGTGTTTAGAGACCTGTTTACGAACAGTGCGAGGTAACGATTAGTGCCCTCTGTTAATTTTCCTAGGGTTTCCCAGGCCTCCTGACTTGTAGCCTGGTGTCTTTTTCACGACCCCATGCTGCGGCTCTGTGCAGATGCTGAGTAGGACTGCCGTCTTGCCGTGGCTTGTCCAGGGAGGGCTGTGCGTTCCTGGCCTGGGCCCGCGGGGACATCCGCCATCACACTGGACCCCTTGCTTGGGGGCTCAGCCGTGCCAGCCCCTTTTCCTATGCAGCCCGAGTCCGTTCTTCCCTCTGCTGGGCGCTGTTTCTTTGCCTCCTGGCCCGCATCTGTCTCTTCATCCTGTTCCAGTCCTTCAGAGCACCTCCCTGTTCACAAGCACAAATCCCCCTTCCTTTGTGAAGTTTCCCTCCCACCCACCTGGCCTGTGGCTCCAGCCGGGAGCCTGCCTGTGATCAAGGTTACAGTTCTGTGCACTGGCCCCCAGCCAGGCACTTAGTAGGTGCTCAGTAACTATTTGTGGGAGGGTTGGATGTTACTGCATTTGGGACCTCTTTAGGTGTCCACCTTGTGGCTTTGTATTCCAACAACC
>NW_027894731.1:0-240 GCF_054177405.1 Leptonychotes weddellii | reverse complement strand
TATCTGGTGAGTTTAGTCTTCTGAAACTCAGTAAAATGATTTTATGATGTTGAAATGCCTTGTCAAAAATTGAAATTTTCAGCAAACTTTTTCCTTGTATAACAGCAGACAACTGATTGGCCGATATTTTTCCCTTCAAAATTATTTCTTAATGCAATTTGGCACATTTTATAAATTCAGCTTAAAAGTAGTTCCATAACGAATATTGAGTATATTTATCTCATTGCTGCCCAGAGGTCT
>NW_027894730.1:0-240 GCF_054177405.1 Leptonychotes weddellii | reverse complement strand
TAGAAATGCGAGTCTCCACAAATAATGCAAGATATGTTAAGAAAAAAAAAAAGAAGAAGAAGAAGGTAGCGGGAGGGGAGGAATGAAGCGGGGGAAATCGGAGGGGTGGACGAACCATGAGAGAAGATGGACTCTGAAAAACAAACTGAGGGTTCTAGAGGGGAGGGGGGTGGGAGGATGGGTTGGCCTGGTGGTGGGTGCTGAGGAGGGCACGTTCTGCATGGAGCACTGGGTGTTGTG
>NW_027894729.1:0-240 GCF_054177405.1 Leptonychotes weddellii | reverse complement strand
TGTGGAATTCAGGGGGGACCATTCATATATTTCTGAATCACTTCTAGAAATTTTTTCCAAAATAAATAATTGATATTTGACCAAAGAGTCTGAATTGCTTTTCATTTCAGCATAACCTAGCTTGTACTGACAGGTATGGAAATTGGAAGTGGAATGAGGAGCTGCTATAACAAAAACACCCAGACAGATGGTGTACTAGATTAAGGGGCAGAAAGGAAGCAGTGAAACAACAGTTACTGG
>NW_027894728.1:0-240 GCF_054177405.1 Leptonychotes weddellii | reverse complement strand
GATGAATGAAGAGGATGTGGTGTATACACACACACACACACAGAGACAGAGGAATATTATTCAGCCATAAAAATGAGGAAGGGGTACCTGGGTGGGTCAGACAGTTAAGTGTCTGACTTGGCTCAGGTCAAGAACTCAAGGTCATGAGATCAAGCCCCATGTTGGGCTCTGCACTCAGCATGGGGTCTGCTTGAGATTCCTTCCCCCTTTTTCTCCTTCCCCCTCCACTCCTCCCCTGCT
>NW_027894727.1:0-240 GCF_054177405.1 Leptonychotes weddellii | reverse complement strand
TGGATATTCAATCACAGTGGTGTTTAAAAAAAAAAAAAAACAACAGCCTAAGTGTCCAACAATGGAGAAGCAATGATATAAAATAAGGCACATCCAAATGACAAGTTATTTGGTATTTATTAAAAATGATGAATTAGGGGGGCGCCTGGGTGGCTCAGTTGGTTAAGCGACTGCCTTTGGCTCAGGTCATGATCCTGGACTCCCTGGATCGAGTCCCGTATCGGGCTCCCTGCTCGGCGG
>NW_027894726.1:0-240 GCF_054177405.1 Leptonychotes weddellii | reverse complement strand
TGAGAGGTTTTTTAGGAGGTGGGAGCTTATCCACGATTTTGTGTGTGTGTGTGTGTGTGTGTACGGGGAGTGGTACTCAGTTATGCTGAGTGGGGTAGCTGATTGAGAGTTCTATTTTTTTTTTTTTTTACAGATTTTCTGCCTGTCATCCCCTTACATTCAATTAGACCTGAAATTCTGCTTTCAAGACTGTGCTCCATCCCTTTCCTCAACCCCATCCTTATAGGCAGACACTTAGTT
>NW_027894725.1:0-240 GCF_054177405.1 Leptonychotes weddellii | reverse complement strand
TGTGTGGTGTAAGGAAATGGTCCAGTTTCATTCTTCTGCATGTAGCTGTCCAATTTTCCAACACCATTTGTTGAAGGAGACTGTCTTTTTTCCATTGGACATTCTTTCCTGCTTTGTCGAAGATTAGTAGACCATAGAGTTGAGGGTTCATTTCTGGGCTCTCTATTCTCAAAAACAGACTCTTAACTATAGGGAACAAACTGGTGGTTACCAGAGGGGAGGTGGCTGGGGGGATGGGTG
>NW_027894724.1:0-240 GCF_054177405.1 Leptonychotes weddellii | reverse complement strand
CTGCTTAATATAAGTTGTTGGTGGAGTTGGTGAGTGGTGGTGGGGGGGGGGAACTTCTTTTCTATTTATCTGATTTCCCTAAGGAAGGTTTCCCCTTGGCCCACCCTCTCATTCTTCTGGAATGCTGGTGAGTGAGAGAGAGGACCTGGACATGCAGAGCCCAGGTCTTTGCTCACTTACGCACTAGGGATCACAAGGTGCACAGGAAGGAAACACCCATTCTGGGCTGTTTCTATTGCT
>NW_027894723.1:0-240 GCF_054177405.1 Leptonychotes weddellii | reverse complement strand
AGTAAAATTTCTATGAGTAACTGAGTTTTTTTTTTTTTTTAAATTTAATTTAAATTCAATTTAATTAGCATATAGTGTATTATTAGTTTCAGGGGTAGAGTTTAGTGATTCATCAGTTGCATATAACACCCAGTGCTCATTACATCAAGTGCCCTCCTTAATGCCCATCCCCCAATTACCCCATCCCCCCACCCCACCTTCCTTCCAGCAACCCTTAGTTTGTTTCCTGCAGTTAAGAGT
>NW_027894722.1:0-1560 GCF_054177405.1 Leptonychotes weddellii | reverse complement strand
TGGAGCACTGGGTGTTATGCACAAACAATGAATCATGGAACACTTCATCTAGAACTAATGATGTAATGTATGGGGATTAACATAAGAATAAAAAAAAAAAGTTTAGTCTTTGGTAAGTTAAGGAAACATGCTGTACTTTTATGTAACCACTAAAATAATATAAACAATGTTTATCTTTCAGATCAGCAGAAGGGAAAAAAGGAAAGGTAAAAAATAATCCATCCTAGAAAAGGTAAGAAAGAAGAGGGAAAAAACCATAGAATAGTTGGGGACAAATAAAAAGCATCAGTAAGAGTGTATTTAAAAGCAATATATCAATAACTATATTAAATATAAACATATGGAATGCTCCAGTCAAGTCAAAGAATATCAGATCGGCTATGAAAATGAAACATAAATATATATTCTGTGCAAAAAATAGGTTTTAAAAGTTGAAAGGAAAAGAAAGGAAATGGATACACCATTTACAGTAACCATAGGAAACCATTATAGGTGTATTCGTACCCGACAAAACCGACTTTAAGTCAAAAGCATCTGTAAAAATAAATAGGGCCTTTTCATCAATGAAAATGTTAAATTCATCAGAAAGACAAAGTGATTTAAAATTTTAATGCACCTCATTCTATGACTAGAAAATACATAAAGCAAAAATTGAAAGAACTCCAAGGAGAATAAATAGTCTCAGGACTTGTACAGTAAGTAGATAAAAAAAAAAATCAGTAAGGATGATTGAAACAAAACAATGACTGGGGCACCTGGGTGGCTCAGCCGTTAAGCGTCTGCCTTCGGCTTGGGTCATGATCCCAGGGTCCTGGGATCGAGCCCCACATCGGGCTCCCTGCTCTGCGGGAGGCCTGCTTCTCCGTCTCCCACTCCCCCTGCTTGTGTTCCCTCTCTCGCTGTGTCTCTCTCTGTCAAATAAATAAAATCTTAAAAAAAAAAAAAGAAACAAAACAATGACCAAATTGGACATAATAGACACATTCAGAGCAGTGTACCCACCCAGTGCAGAATATATATTTTTATAAATATGCAGAACAGACTTGCCAAATTTGATCCTATACCGGCCACAAAGAATATCTTGAGAAATTCCAAAACCATAAATCTTTGGACTATTTACTGGCTGTAACAAATTAAGCTAGAAATCAATAAGATGGTAACTAGAAAAATCCTTACAATATTAGAAAAAAAGAAACATACTTTGAAATAACCCACAAGTCAAAATGAAATTTAAAAAGAAACAGAAAATGTTTTGAATTGAATAGTACCAGTACCCATTCTTATTACAAATGGTGGAATGCAGCTAAAGCAAGCGGAGGAAAAGATATAGTCTTAAACCTCACATATTACAAAAAACTGAAATTATGTATCTCAAGACGTTAGAAATTAATAAGTGAATAAATTCAATGAAGTAGGAGGAAGAAGTAGTAAGAGGTAGCAGAAGTTAATGAAATAACGGGTAAACATACAATAGAGAGGTTTAATAAAGCACAGACGAATTATTTGAAAAGGCTAATAAAATTGACAAGCCTCTGGAGAAACTAGTCAAGGATAAAAGAG
>NW_027894721.1:0-240 GCF_054177405.1 Leptonychotes weddellii | reverse complement strand
GTCTTTGTTTTTAGATAGTACCTTTTATCTTTGTTAAAGATATGCTGCCGTTTGGCTATCGGTGAACCATATTTCTATATAGGTCAGTGGAAACTTCATTAAGATGCACTTAATTATGCTCCAGAGTGTCCATATATAAAATAGTTCTTTTTGTTTTTGCCTAAGAGTAGAGAATTGTAAATGTACAGATATAATCAGAGTTTAAATGATTATAACCTTTTGGAAATGCAGCTTGCATTT
>NW_027894720.1:0-240 GCF_054177405.1 Leptonychotes weddellii | reverse complement strand
TCAAAATACTGTGAATATAATGCCACATGATGGATAAGTAAAAAGCACAAATAAGGGGCACCTGGGTGGTTCAGTTGGTTAAGCGTCTGCCTTCGGCTCAGGTCGTGATCCCAGAGTCCCAAGATCGAGTCCTACATTGGGCTCTTTGCTCAGCGGGGAACCTGTTTCTCCCTCTGCTTGCTTCCCCTGCTTGTGCTTTCTCTCTCTGACAGGTAAATAAATAAAATCTTTTTTTTTTTT
>NW_027894719.1:0-240 GCF_054177405.1 Leptonychotes weddellii | reverse complement strand
TCCTGCCACTCCGGCCTTCCAAGGCTCTTGTTTTTGGAACGTGAATGAAAATCCTCTCCTCACTCCACCCCCATCTTCCCCGGGAGCAAGTGACTCCCCTCCACAGGTCTTAGCTCCATCTTCTATAAACAACGGAGAAACTGAGCTCGCTGACCTTCCCTGGATGAGCCTAAGATTCCCTGCCAAACCTATTAAGCTATAGCCAGAACGGACAGTATCTTCAAGTATTCCAGACTTCTG
>NW_027894718.1:0-240 GCF_054177405.1 Leptonychotes weddellii | reverse complement strand
GGTCAGAATAATATTCAGTATTGCAGTCCATAAATATGGCATATCTCTTCCTTTACTAACTCTTCAGTTTCTCTCAAAAATATTTTGTGATTTTCATTGTATAGGTATTGCACTTATTTTGTTAAACTTAACTCTATTTCATGTTTTTGATACTCCTTTAAATAATATAAAAATACTTTTATGTATCCAATAATTTATTACAGGGATAAAAGACCACAATTGATTTATATATATTGACTT
>NW_027894717.1:0-240 GCF_054177405.1 Leptonychotes weddellii | reverse complement strand
TTCATCAGGGAGTCTGCTTCTCCCTCTACCCTTCCCCCCACTGTGATCTCCCTCTCTCTCTCTAATAAATAAATAAAATCTTTAAATAAGAATGTTCTGTGTAGGGATGCCTGTGTGGCTCAGACAGTTAAGTGTCTGCCTTCAGCTTAGGTCATGATCCCAGCGTCCTGGGATCGAGTCGCACATCAGGCAGGAGCTTACTTCTTCTACCTGCTGCTCACCCTGCATGTACCCTCTCTC
>NW_027894716.1:0-240 GCF_054177405.1 Leptonychotes weddellii | reverse complement strand
TTATTTGACACAGAGAGACACAGCGAGAGAGGGAACACAAACAGGGGGAGTGGGAGAGGGAGAAGCAGGCCTCCCGCCGAGCAGGGAGCCCGATGCGGGGCTCGATCCCAGGACCCTGAGATCATGAACCGAGCCGAAGGCAGATGCTTAACGACTGAGCCACCCAGGTGCCCCTATACTTCAATTTTTAATAAAAAAAATTGTGTCCTAGTTTGATTGGCAATATTTTTTTCCTTGTTA
>NW_027894715.1:0-240 GCF_054177405.1 Leptonychotes weddellii | reverse complement strand
AGAGAATGTCTTTTCCTCTTCCCTTCCCTCTTGCTCTGCCTTCCCCTCCTCCTGCCATAGGGTTCTCCAGAGAAACAGAACCAATGGGATATAGGTATCTAGGCTGAGAAATATATAGTGTAATTATATAATATTATTCCTCATTTTCTAAGCCTATATTATATAGGATTGCACATAACATGTATTTTTATAGATAATAAATATGAATATGAGTATTTAATCCTATTATATATAATATGT
>NW_027894714.1:0-240 GCF_054177405.1 Leptonychotes weddellii | reverse complement strand
CTCAGCAGGGAGCCTGCTTCTCCCTCTGCTTGCCCTCACGCTCTTGCACACACTCCTTCTCTCTCTGACAAATAAAATCTTTTAAAAAAATAATTAAAAAAAAAAGGAGTGGCAAATCTACCACAAAACTTACCCTGTTTGCACAGATAAAAGATTCTACATGGTGCCTGGCTGGCTCAGTCAATAGAATATGTGACTCGGGCACCTGGGTGGCTCAGATGGTTAAGCGTCTGCCTTCGG
>NW_027894713.1:0-240 GCF_054177405.1 Leptonychotes weddellii | reverse complement strand
CAATGACCTCCAAAATCTCAGTGGGCTGAGAATGTTCTCCCTCCTCTGATGCCAGGTCACAATCTTAACCTGTGAGTCTCTGCTACTGCCCCCTTTTGGAAGAGGCCAGAAGACGTGCACACTGGCGTAGGAGGGCCTTCAGTGGCTGGGAGATCTGTCCAGGGTTATTGTCACCTCCACCCACCACACTCCCTCCTCTAAAGATTTTCCGTTGCCGAGACATATCACAGAATGGGAGTT
>NW_027894712.1:0-240 GCF_054177405.1 Leptonychotes weddellii | reverse complement strand
GTGTATTTTTTTATATATATAATATCCTGTCATCTGCAAATAGAGTTTTACCTCCTTTCTGCTTTGGATGCCTTTTATTTCTTGCCTAACTGAATGCAAGTGGTGAGAATGTGGTGAGAATGGGCATTCTTATTTTGTTTGTGGTCTTAAAGAAAAAGCTTTAAACTTTTCACTGTTGAGTAAGATGTTAGCTCTGGGCTTGTCCTAAATGACCTTTATTATGGTACAGTATATTCCTTC
>NW_027894711.1:0-1560 GCF_054177405.1 Leptonychotes weddellii | reverse complement strand
AAAAAAAAAGATTTTACTTATTTATTTAATTGACAGAGAGAGAGAGACAGTGTGAGGGGGAACACAAGTAGGGGGAGTGGGAGAGGGAGAAGCAGGCTTCCAGCTGAGCAGGGATCCCGATGCGGGGCTCGATCCCAGGACCCTGGGATCATGACCTGAGCCGAAGGCAGTCGCTTAACCAACTGAGCCACCCAGGCGCCCCTCGGATCTGTGCTCTTATCCAGTGTGCTTTACTGGCACTGGAGAGGTGAGGCCTGGCCAGGAGGAGAGGGAGATGCACAGGCTGGAGCCTGTCCTGCTGCTGAGTCTTCTTGGGAAGTCAGGACACGTAGGCAGTTTGAATCTTCACATTTCCAACGTGGTGTTGGGCGGGCAGTCTGGTGGCCTGGGATAGCTGGAGGTGTCTGTGCAGCCCTAATGGATATGCCTGGGTGTCTCCAGGACCTGTGCAGGATCTCATAAAATATTTGTCGGTCATGGCCAGAAAGGCTTGGAGAAATTAACCGTTGTGTATGAATGCCAGCTTAATTGGAACATGGCCTGTTCCAGTGAGTTGTGCTGGTTTTGGGTTCCCTGCAGGCAGAGTTTCCAACCAGGAGCACCACCTGAGAATCAGGAAGCAGACATGGTGGCATGAAGTTGGCTCTGAAAGCAGGTGAAGGGCAATTGCTTCTTAAGAGTGTTAGAATGGGTGTGTGAGCATGTCCAAGTGGTAGAACTAGCTTCCCTTTCTACACTCCCAGATACTTCATGGTCCTGGCAAGTAACATGGACCCAGTATCCCTCCACCAAAAGCGTTGGTTTGCAATAGCCTTCTGTGTTATTTTCTGCTATTAGAAATGCTTCACTTTTCCAGGAGTGATGTTATTTATTGATTCTTAGGATCCTGTGGTGTCGGGAGGAGGGGGGAGATAGCCCCCTTGGGGCATTTTTGAAGTCCTTCACTTTGTGCATTCAAGACCAGTTCCCCTAGAGGCTGTACAAGTTTTTTGGAGGCCCGGATAATCCCTATGGGCTTTATGTACACTTTTGTCATGTATATGGAAAGTCTTACTTAGGGGGAAGTCTTGATCATGTACTGGTATGTTTACACATTCCAAGAGCCCCACACAGGTTATTTCACATTTATAAGGAGCATCAGGGCCTCGTGTCCAGCTGTGGCTGAGATGCGAGGGACATCTGTGTCTCCTGTGGGTGCCTTTACTCCTTCATGGCAATTGGATCTTTGCCTTTAATTGGCAGGGAATGTGGCCATCATGCAGATGGACAGCTGATGTGCAGTAGGACCTGCATTCAAGGCACTTGCACTTCGAGACACAGATAGGGGAAGAAGAGGCCCATACACAAACAGGTGAAACAAAAGGAGGGCATGACAGAGAGGAGGTAAGAGCCCCTCCCTCCCCACTCAGGAGGGCACATGGGAATGAGGACCCCTGGGCTTCAGATTCCTGTTTCTCAGCAAGGTAAAGTGAAACCACTGTCTGCCTGTCCTCAGTTGCCCAGTTCCACTTGGGAAACATAATCAGGCTTTGTTTGTCTTCTGCCTCCCAGGACACAGTG
>NW_027894710.1:0-240 GCF_054177405.1 Leptonychotes weddellii | reverse complement strand
TCATGACCTGAGCTGAAGGCAGATGCTTAACCAACTGAGCCGCCCAGGTGCCTCAATCTCTCCCATTCTTTATGCTCTTCAAGAATCTTGCCATTTCCCCATTGAAAATGAAGTCTAATTCACTTCCCTTTGAATCTGGGTGGGCTTGTAATTGCTTCCATCAATAGAAGGTAGCAAAAGTGATTGTGTGTGAACTTTGAGGTTAGATTACATAACATTACATTGGGTCTTTTGGGACAC
>NW_027894709.1:0-240 GCF_054177405.1 Leptonychotes weddellii | reverse complement strand
TGAAACCATGTGTACCCAGCTGAGCCTCCTAGACTTCTGAACTAGAGAAATTATGAGATAATAAATAGGTGTTATTTTAAGCCACAAAGTTCTGATGATTTTTATGGTATAATATAAAATTAATGCAGATTGCGGGGCGCATGGGTGGCTCAGTCGGTTAAGCGACTGCCTTCGGCTCAGGTCATGATCCTGCTCCGCGAGAAGCCTGCTTCTCCCTCTCCCACTCCCCCTGCTTGTGTT
>NW_027894708.1:0-240 GCF_054177405.1 Leptonychotes weddellii | reverse complement strand
TTGCAAACTCTAGGGAAACCACTTAAAAAACAATAAAGTTAAAAAAAAAAAAAAGGATTCTTTTGCTTCTCCAGCCAATGTCAAGACAGTGGTTCCTCAAAATATGGAAGGAAAAATAAAATAAGATAAAAACAGAGAGGGAGGCAAACCATAAGAGACTTTTTTTTCTTTCTCAAACTTTGATTTTTCTTGTTTTTTTTCTTTGTTTTTTTTTTTTTTTTAAAGATTTTATTTATTTAT
>NW_027894707.1:0-240 GCF_054177405.1 Leptonychotes weddellii | reverse complement strand
TTGACAGAGAGAGACACAGCGAGAGAGGGAACACAAGCAGTGGGAGTGGGAGAGGGAGAAGCAGGCTTCCCGCCGAGCAGGGAGCCCGATGTGGGGCTCGATCCCAGGACCCTGAGATCATGACCCGAACCGAAGGCAGACGCTTAACGACTGAGCCACCCAGGCGCCCCTCACTGGGAATTTCTTAAAAGTGCAGATTCTCAGGACATCAAAAACAAGGAAGATCTGAGAGACTCACTA
>NW_027894706.1:0-240 GCF_054177405.1 Leptonychotes weddellii | reverse complement strand
TGGCTCAGTTGGTTAAGCGACTGCCTTCGGCTCAGGTCATGATCCTGGAGTCCCGGGATCGAGTCCCGCATCGGGCTCCCTGCTCGGCAGGGAGTCTGCTTCTCCCTCTGACCCTCCTCCCTCTCATGCTCTCTGTCTCTCATTCTGTCTGTCTCAAATAAATAAATAAAATCTTTAAAAAATAAAAAAATAAAAAAAATAAAAAGTAATACAGTTTTTAAAACCATGATAATTACTGTA
>NW_027894705.1:0-240 GCF_054177405.1 Leptonychotes weddellii | reverse complement strand
CCTACTAGTCAAGTGGAAGTGAGTTCTTGAGTGAGACTGAGCACAGGCCCAGCTTAACTGTAACAGAAGACTTCTGGTGATGTGTTTCCCAACAGCCATTATTTCCTTACAATAGTCCCATTTATTGTTTCCATTAGGATTATCACTTGGTCCTAAGCTATGCATACATAAAAAATTTTACTGTTACTCCAGAGAATTGCATTCAGATACAACCAGTATGGGTTGCTTTTCAATTGTTTT
>NW_027894704.1:0-240 GCF_054177405.1 Leptonychotes weddellii | reverse complement strand
CTCGAAAGTGCTGGCTTTCTGGCGTGAAGGCCAGCCACTTTGGCCCTTGGTCACGTCTCTTGTACTCGCCCTGACAGACAGGACGGGGGCGGGTGCGGCTGGGCCTGCCGTGGATGGGACACGTGGCCCTGACATGTCCTCTGAAGATGGGTCACACGCAGGGCAACCCCAGAGGAGAGGAATGGCTTGCCTCTGTCCCGGGCCCTCAGGGCCTCCACGCAGCCGTCCCACCCTAACTGG
>NW_027894703.1:0-240 GCF_054177405.1 Leptonychotes weddellii | reverse complement strand
TGCTGATTCTCGCAGGGCACTAACCAAAGGAGGCACCTGCTTAGACCCTTCCCCTTTTCCTACCCCACACTCACCACCACAAAAGCCCTGAGACCTGAAAGAGCATCCTCCTGGATAAGGTTTAGAAACTCCATAGAGGACGCCTGGGTGGCTCAGTTGGTTAAGCGATTGCCTTCGGCTCAGGTCATGATCCTGGAGTCCCGGGATCGAGTCCCACATCGGGCTCCCTGCTCAGCAGGG
>NW_027894702.1:0-240 GCF_054177405.1 Leptonychotes weddellii | reverse complement strand
TGCTGATTCTCGCAGGGCACTAACCAAAGGAGGCACCTGCTTAGACCCTTCCCCTTTTCCTACCCCACACTCACCACCACAAAAGCCCTGAGACCTGAAAGAGCATCCTCCTGGATAAGGTTTAGAAACTCCATAGAGGGTGCCTGGGTGGCTCAGTTGGTTAAGCGATTGCCTTCGGCTCAGGTCATGATCCTGGAGTCCCGGGATCGAGTCCCACATCGGGCTCCCTGCTCAGCAGGG
>NW_027894701.1:0-1560 GCF_054177405.1 Leptonychotes weddellii | reverse complement strand
ATGTCCACTATCACCACTGCTATTCAACATAGCATTAGAAGTCCTAGCCACAGCAATCAGACAACAAAAAGAAATCAAAGGCATCCAAATTGGCAAAGAAGAAGTCAAACTCTCACTCTTTGCAGATGATATGATACTCCCTGACCTCCATTTTCAACAGTGCCAGCACCCTCTTTACCATGGACCTCTACACCAAGATTAGGAAACAGGCATCAGAGAAAGAGCTTCTTATAGCAGGACGGTGAGAGCATCCTGATTTCTGTCTAAAATTTTTCTGGAAAAATGCAGAAATAAAAGTGAGCTAGAGCCTTCTCATCTTTGGGTTCAGTGAAATAAATCATAGAATTCTAGAGTGGGGAAGGGACATTAAGAGGACATTTAATCCAACTTTATCTCTTTCCAGATACAAAACTTGGGGCCATATTTTTAAATGAAATAGTTGCTTTTTCAGACTTTCAAATGCCTCTCTGATTGTCTTTTATTTCTTCCTCTCCTCACACTCTCTTCCAACTACATCTTCATGAAACTCTAGTGTTTTTCATGGGGTATAAATTTCCCACCTACTCTGATAGGCTAATACATTGTCTCTAGAAGTTTCCATATATATCTCATGAAGCAAGTCACAAATTAAGTCATCCACACACTACTACAGGGTAGTTTATCAACTGCATTCATTAAGAAATAGGTTATGAAGAGAAACTGACCACCTATATAAAAGATAGTGGTTTGCTGAAGACAGTAACAAGTGCTTAGTAAATTAAGCACTTGCAGGGAAAATTCCAAGAGCTCACTTGGTCCAGATATTGACTCTGGAAAAATGCTATAGAAGAACAGTAAGGCATCTATGTTTCTGTGGTAGAGAAAGTGTTAAGACCTGAATTCAGTAAGCCCAAGAAGCAGAAGTCCACTAATAGGCATATGATCTTGGGTATGAATACTTCTTAATAAAGTCTCAATGATAAATTAATGAATTTTTCTTTCTCTCTCTCTCTTATTAAATGCCTAGTAGGTCCCAGAATACAAATATGAAAAAGGACATATATGTGAAAAATAATTTCCTGCTTTGTAGAATTTATGCCTTTGTTGGGAAGATAGACAATTAATAAATATATTCTACATCTAATGACAAAAAGTGCTAGGAAGAAAATTAAAGCAGGATTAAAGATGGGGGCTACTCAAGACAGCTGTTCAGGAAGTCCTCCTCGAGGAGGTGGCATTTGAGGACAGCCCTGAGGCAAGTGTGGGAGTGAACCGGGTGTCTCTGTGGGGATGGAACAGTAAATGCTGAATTCTTACAAGAGTCATGTGTGTGGTGTATTTAAGGACAGCAGGGGTGAGGTTGGCACGTGATGAGCAAGTGGAAGAGTGATAAGAACCATGGTCTAAAAGGTAGCTAGAGGTGAAATTATGTAGGGCCATGTAAGCCATACAAGACTTTGGATTTTATTCCACATATGATGGAAAACAACTGAAGATAAGAGAGCAAGGAAAGGGGCGCCTGGGTGGCTCAGTTGGTTAAGCGACTGCCTTTGGCTCAGGTCATGATCCTGGAGTCCCTGG
>NW_027894700.1:0-12968 GCF_054177405.1 Leptonychotes weddellii | reverse complement strand
CTCTGGAAAACAGTATGGAGGTTCCTCATAAAGTTGAAAATAGAGCTACCCTATGACCCTGCATTTGCACTACTGGGTATTTACCCCAAAGATACAAATGTAGGGATTCAAAGGGGTATGTGCATCACGATGTTTATGGCAGTAATGTCCACAATAGCCAAACTGTGGAAAGAGCCAAGATGTCCATTGATAGACGAATGGATAAAGAAGAAGTGGTATATATATACAATGGACTATTATGCAGCTATCAAAAGGAATGAAAATCTTGCCATTTTCAATGATGTGGATGGAACTGGAGGTTATTATGCTGAGCAAAATAAGTCAATCAGAGAAAGACAAGTATCATATGACCTTAGTGACCTGAGGAATTCTTAATCTCAGTAAACAAACTGAGGTTTGCTGGAGTGGTGGGGGGTGGGGGGAATGGGGTGGCTGGGTGATAGACATTGGGGAGGGTATGTGCTGTGGTGAGCACTGTGAACTGTGTAAGACTGTTGAGTCACAGACTGTACCTCTGAAACAAATAATATATGTTTAAAAAAAAGAAGATAGTAGGAAGGGAAAAATGAAGGGTGGAATTCAGAGGGGGAGATGAACCATGAGAGACTATGGGCTCTGAGAAACAAAATGAGGGTTCTAGAGGGAAGAGTGTGGGGGATGTGTTAGCCTGGTAATGCATATTAAAGAGGGCATGTACTGAATGGAGCACTGAGCATTATATGCAAACAATGAATCATGGAACACTACATCAAAAACTAATGATGTAATGTATGTTGATTAACATAACATAATAAAATTTTAAAAAAAAGTTAAAAAAAGTGAAATTCATGGAACCCTTTAAAGCATAAATTATTTTTTAAAGTTATAAAATTTATATATAACAGAATTTGCTACAGTTATATTTGTAGTAATGAATTCAATAAATTTAAATTTTCTCATCAAAATCTGAAAAATATTGAGGTTTGAAATCTTTAATATTCTCTACTTTTGTTTTCATATTTATATAATATAAATTTATTAGTTAAAAAAATCAAGCTCCATGTAAATGCTATCAAACTCTGCAGTTTCTTTCAAATGTGTTATTCAAATATTATCTTTTTTTTTCTATATGCTATGATGTGAACATATTTGGGAAACACAGTTCTAAGCCATCCTTCCTTCCAATTCTTATGATCATAAAATGAAAAAAAAAAGGAGTTAAAGTATTTGCCACATTTAATAAATGGTATTTTCCTAGTTCTTTCTTCTCCTTCTGAAAGGTTGCATGAGACTTGAAGGATATAAAACCTGAGATGTTGAATAATTTTTCCAGGCTAGTGTCCAAAGCCTCTTTAATCAATTCTGTATCTAAAAATTATAGCATTGCTTTCGGTCTTAATGACTTCATAGTTTTTTATGGTCAGAGTTGATCTCTTATTTATCCTTATCCAACCTAGCATTGTGTCTGAAACAGAGTAAATGCTTAATAAATGTTTCAGCTAAAGAAATCATTTTAGCCACACTATAGGGTACATAAGCTTTTGTGACCTGGCCTGGAAATTTAATTATTTCTTCAATCATCAACTTCTTTCTGTATGACTGGCATATATTTTCACAGTTCTCTTTACTTCACTATTAATAGAAGCAGATGAAACTTATATCTATATTCAAGAGCTTGAGTTAACAGTCAAGTTATTTAACAGCCAGTACATTGTGTACATAATCCAATTTGAATGGCTGCTCGGTTGATGAATATTAAATGATTAAAATATTTAAAAGATTAAAATAGTACAAGAAGTGCACATAGCCTAGACCAAGGCATATTACAGGTGCTCAATCAATGCTAATTTTATTTCTCTTTCTTGGAGAAAATTATGTTTTAATCTTTAAGCTATCACCTTATAAAAAATATTACAGATAAAACTTATTCATAAGTCTGAGTATTCTTGCATAAGAATGTGAATTTCCTGTTCAAAAATGAATTCTTCCAAAAGGCTTAGTCTCTCTGAACAAGTCATAGTGTTCTGAGCTACTGAATCAGCAAAAAGAAAGAGCACATTCAGTAGCATTAATGCAGTGTGTGATGTGTCTTATCACTGTTGAGTGAAGAGGCAGGAAATTACAGACCCAGATAAAATGATGGGGTGTTGGGAATTTTATCAAATTCTCTTGTTCACTTTAGTGATGGCTGTAATCTTAGTTCAGTGTCACTGTGCTCATCAGTTGTACATTCTTAACTGAATGCTGAATCTGTACTTCTATCATTCTATAATTACAGAGGAAGATAAATGACTCAAGCACTTTCCTTTGGTTCTATACCTGGTTCTAGTTCAACTATCTCAACACCTCTCCCAATTCTCCTTCATTAAAGTTCCACTCCAGTCTCATATCAAACCAATCCCCAACACAACCACTTTCTTCTTCACCTTCACTCTGGATTGTCCCACCACTATTACTCCATTATCAACACATTATTGCATTTGTCCTATACCATTCAGCTTTTACCATCACCATATTGTGCCATAAAATAAGTACATGGGTAATGTAATGCAGGCCTGAGCTAATAGGAAGCCCGCTCCCAGGCTATATTTATGAAAAGCAATAATGAAATGTTGACATCCTACCCAGATATATTCCCCCCTATCATCCACTAAATGACATCCACTTTTGGTTCTATGCCTTTTTTTTTTTAAGATTTTATTTATTTATTTGAGGGAGAGAAAAAGAGCATAAGTGGGGGGCGGTGGGGCAGAGGGGAGAAATAGACTCCCTGCTGAGCAGGGAACCTGATGTGGGGCTGAATCCCAGGACCCTGAGATTATGAGTTGAGCAGAAGGCAGGCACTTAACTGACTGAGCTACCCAGGCACCCCTCTATGCCACCTTTCTTATGTTAAGATACCTTGTATCTTAACTTTGTCAAGGTCCCTGATTTAATTTCTGATCCTTTCCTGCTTCCAAACTTGATTTCAGTTTTACCATTTCCTTCCCTGATGACAGCCTTTGGTAATTTAGGATAATCTTTGTCATCATTGTTGTCATTATCTTCATTATCTATTGTTTGTGTAACAATTTTAGTTTTCAAAGTGATTTCATCTAAGTCACTTTTTCTGGCCCCTGGTTGTGCATTCATACACGGACCTTCCTCTCCCTACCCAGTTCATTAAATTCTGTACTTTCTTCAATTTGGATACCTTTTCCATGAAACCATCTGTTTCAGGAAAGGTTCCAATAAGAAACAGATGGCCCATTTGAAATTGGATTAAGAAGAGTTTATTTAAAAAGGGGTTATATACAGAAGTTGAATGTTGAAGAACTGCAAAGGTCCTGTAGGACAAAAGATTTATCAACTCCAGGACTAAAGGGATAAGTGGAACATGTTGGTACCATATCCAGCAAGAGTCATGTAGAGTCACGTGTTTAGATAAATGCAGCTTGAAGGCAGAAAAACTTGGAGTAGACAACAATATGAGAAGAGAGGAGAGTGGGTCTTGAGAGCCAAATACAAGATGTTTGGTACTCTATTCTTATTTCAATGAGGAATATCTATACATTCTTTTCTCTTTCTCTTAGATAATGTGACTATTGATTTAACCATCATTGACAATTCAGACCTGTTTGTGATAATGAGATGAAATTCAGTTACACTTCCTGGGTTTCGTATCTTCCCTTACATTCCTGATAACCATGTAAAGAGTGTCAAAATATATCCTCCATGTCACTTTCTCCATAAAGACTTCTTTCTCAATAGCTTTCACCTCATTTGATCTCTTCTTGAGACCAACTTGCAGTCTCACCATTCTTTCATGTTACATTCATATTGTCATAATTATAATAACTTTTGTGTTATTATTTCTCCTCTGACTGTAACATCTTCAGCAAGTCATTAAAAAGAATATTTTGAAATCAAAAAGATATGAATTAGAACACAGTCTCTTCCATTCATTATCTACCCGATCTTGAAAAAATTATTTCACTGGTCTTTATTCTTCTCTACTGTTAAATTTAGGTTTCTCTGAGGATTAAATGAAAAAAAATATAATATGGTTAAAACACTCCCTGATATGGAGTTAAAGTTATGTTGAAACTTACTTTCATACTATCCCTCAACTCTGTCCTATTTATTCCTCATTTTATCAGAATCATTCCACACAACAATGTTATTTTCATTTTCTCATGCATAGCCAAAAAAAAAGCAAAAATGAAAAAAAAAGGTAGGTGACCACAGAGGAAATTGGAGATGGATTAAAAATTGTTTTGTTTCATTTATTAATATTATTCATCACTGGAATGCAGATTGTATCAAATTGTCGAATTTATTTTGCAGCTATTTCTTCATGTTATAACATAAGTGCTTTCCTAGTTTTTTTTAGTGAATTCCATAGCCCTGAAACTAAACACTTCTAGAATGAAAATGTAGATATTTTTTAAATATCAGCAAAAATAACAAGTGTCACTTTCAAATGCCAAAATATGTGATCCTTCCTAATAAAAAATAGCAATCTCTGATATTGTGTAGAATTCTTTACAAATTATATCACATTTCTAGGTCTATGCATTATTTGATATCCCCAACAGTACTGGAAGTTTGGTGATATTATCCATATTTTTCAGAAAATAAAACTAAGTTTGAGAGAATTTTAACAACTTGCTTAATTAGTAAATGAAAGGCAGAATTGAAAACCTGGTATTTTGACAGTCATTTCCACTACAACTTGCTACTAAAACATATCCAGAGATATTTGCAAAAATTAAAATCTTATTTTCCTGTTTGTTCCATGAAAGTAATTAAATGGATTATATTTTTAAATTGCCTTTCCTTGAAGGATATAAGCAGATAAGTCTTGCTATTCTAAAGTATTAGAGACTTTGAAGGGAGATCAACTTGTGTACAAGCTTAAGTAACTATAAATATTTCATAAGGAAAAATAGTACAGTATTTACAAGCAATTCCTTTAGAAACATTTAGAACTATATTTAAATGCTAGTTTATAATCACTGGCTTTGTGACCTAGCAGAGGTAATAACTTTTCTGAATATCAATTTCTTTACTAATAAATGTAGATGATAATTACTTAAAGGGGTTGCTTGGGAGATCAGATAAAATTTTACATGTAAACCATCTAATCTACTAAATCTACTATCTGGCATATAAGTGCTCAGTATAATGTAACTGTTATTAAGTATATCATTGTTCTAAACCAGATGAATGTACATGTATTTATGTATATCCATACTTTTTTTCTGGGCTGAAGTCCTTTATTCTCTCATAAACTGCATTGCAATACATTAATCCCATTTGCCTTATTAAATACAGGTTTAAAAACATTTTTTGGATGGAAATGTTTTTATTATTTTTTTAATTTTTCTGTTTTTCAGATAAATTTGACATATTATAATTTATAAATTTAAGATGCACAATATGTTACTTTGATGCATAAATGTTTAATATGATTATGCATTTAATATGATTGCCATTGAAGCAATATTTATTACATCATTATATTACAGTATTATTGACTATATTCATAATACTGTGTATTAGATCTCTATGGTTTTTTACTACTCATTTCAAGTTTGTACTCTTAAACATTACCAGTATTATCCCCATCCCTGGTAACCACCATTTTACTCTGTTTTTTTACAGATTTGACTTTTTTTAGATTCTACATGTAAGTGATATCATAGTACTTCTCTGTATGACTTATCTTGCTTAGCATTATGTGCACAAGGTCTGTCCATGTTGTCACAAATGGCAGGCTATCTTCCTTTCTTGTGGCTGAGTAACATTCCATTGTGTACATATACCACATCTTTCTTATCCATTTATCTGTTGAGGGGCATTCGGGTTGCTTCTTGGCTACTGTGACTAATGCTGTGACAAACATTGGTGTGTATATATCTTGTTGATATCCTGTTTTCATTTCCTTTGCATATATACTAGAAGTAGAATTGCTGGGCTGTGTGGTAGATCTATTTGTAATTTTTAAAGAACCTTCCATATTGTTTTCCACAGTGGTTGAACTAATTTACATTTCCATCAACAGTGCAGAAGGGTTCTCTTTTTACCACATCCTCCCCAGTACCTGTTGTCTCTTGTCTTCTTGGTAGTAGCCATTCTAACAGGTATGAGGTGATATTCCATTGTTGTTTTGACTTGCATTTCTCTAATGATTAGTGATGTTAAGCATCTTTTCATGTGCCTGTTGGCTATTTTGATGGCCTCTTTGGAAAATATCTATTTAATTCATCTGCACGTTTTTTAGTTGTATTGTTTTTTGTTATGAAGCTTTGTTAGTTCTTTATGTATTTTGGATATTAACCTCTTCTCCAACATACGGATTACAAATATTTTCTCCCATTCTGTATGTAGCTATTTCATTTTGTTGATTGTTTCTTTTGCTGTGCAGAAGCCTTTAAGTTTGATATAGTCTTTTTTGTTAATTTTTTATTGATTTTTGCTTTTCTTGTTTGTACTTTTGATATCATGTCCAAAAAAATCATTGCTAAGACCAATATCAACAAGTTTCTTTCTGTTTTCTTCTAGGAATTTTATGGCCAAGGTCTTATGCTTAAATCTTTGATCCATTTTAAGTTAATTTGTGTGAGTGGTATGAGATATAAGTCCACTTTCATTATTCTGCATTTTTTTCCCCAGTTTTTCCAGCACATTTGTTGAAGAGACTATCTCTACCCCATTGGGTGTTCTCCACTCCCTTGATGAATATTATTTGACTGTAAATGTTAGGATTTAATTATGGGCTCTCTCTTTTGTTTCATTGGTTTATGTCTATTTTTTTCCTTCCCCATACCGTGCTGCTTTTATAACTGTGGCATTGTAGTATAGTTTGAAATCAGGAAGTGTTATACCTCCAATTTTGTTCTTTTTTTCTTAGGATGTTGTTGGCTATTTGTTCTTGTGTGTGTGTGTGGTTCTACACATTTTTGGATTGTTTCTTCTATATCTGTGAAGAATACCTTTCATATTTTGATGAGGACTGCATTGAATTTGTAGATGGCCTTGGATAGTATGGCCATTTTAACAATACATATTCTTTCAGTCCATGAACACAGGATATCTTTCCATTTGTTCGTGTCTTTGATTTCTTTTAGCAAAGTCTTGTAATTTTCATTGTATAGATCTTTCATTTCCTGGTTATATTTATTCCTAAGTATTTTATTATTTTTGATACTGCTGAGAATGGGATCATTTTCTTCATTTCTTTTTCTAACGCTTTATCATTAGGGTAAACGAATGTCACTGCTTTCTGTAAGTTGATTTTGTAACCTGCCACCTTACTGAAATAATTGATTCATTCCAATAGTTTTTTTTTTTTAATTGGCGTTTTGGGATTTTCTATATATAACATCATATCATCAGCAAAGAGTGACAGTTTCACTTCTTCCTTACTGATTTGGATACCTTTTTTTTTTTTTCCTTGTCTAATTGCTCTAGCTAGGACTTCTAGTACTATATTGAATAGGAGTGGTGAGAGTGGGCAGCCTTGTCTTGTACCTGATCTCAGAGAAACCCTTTCAATTTTTCACCATTGATCATAGTGTTAGCAGTGGGTTTCTTGTGGCCTTTATTATTTTGAGGTACATTCTTTCTATAGCCAATCTGTTGTGGGTTTTTATCATGAAAGGGTGTTGCATTTTTTTCATATATTTTTTCTGCAACTATTGAGATGATCATTTTTATCTTTCATCTTATTGATATGATGAATTTTATTTATTGATTTGCATATGTTGAACCATCCTCGAATCCCATTTGGTCATGGCATAATCCTTTTAATGCCTTCTTGAATTAGGTTTCCTAATTCACTGAGAATTTTTGCATCTATATTTATCAGGGATATTGGTCTCTAGTTTTCTTTTCTTGTGATATCTTTATCTTATTTTGGAATCAAGGTAATGGTGGCTTCATAAACTGAGTTTGAAAGTGTTTATTCTTTGTTGATGTTTTGGAAGAGTTTGGGAAAGATTGGTATTGATTCTTTAAATGTTTGCTAGAATTCATCAGTGACACTGTCCAGCCCTGGAGTTTCCTGTGTTGGGAGTTTTTGTTTGCTTGTTTGTTTGGTTTTTTTTTGTTTGTTTGTTTTTATTACTGCCTCAATCTTTGAGTCATTATTGGTCCATTCAGATTTTCTATTTCTTCCTGATCCAGTTTGGTAGGTTGTACAATTCTAGAAATGTATCCATATCTTCTAGGTTATGTAATTTTTTGGCATATAATTGTTCATAGTAGACTCATAATTCTCTGTATTTCTGTAGTATCAGCTGTAATGTCTCCTCTTTCATTTCTAATTTTATTTGAGTCTTCCCTCTTTCCTAGTCTAGCTAAGGTATGTCAATTCTTCTTATTTTTTGAAGAATCAGCTTTTAGTTTTGTTGATCCTTTGTGTTGTTTTGCTTGTCTCTATTTTGTTTATTTCCACTTTGTTATTATTTCCTTCCTTCTGCTGATTTTAGGCATAATTTGTTCCTTTTTTTTTTTAAGTTCTTTGAGGTGTAAAGTTAGGTTCCTCATTTGTTATCTTTCTAATTTCTTAATATATGTGTTTATTGCTGTAAACTTCCTCTCAAAACTGCTTTTGCTATATCCCACAAAATTTAATATGTTGTATTTTCATTTTTATTTTTGTTTATGATATTTTTTATTTCCCTTTTGATTTCTTGATTCATTGGTTGTTTAGAAATTATTGTTTAGTTTCCACATATTTGAAGATCTACTCAATTTCCTCTTGTTGATTTCTAATTGCATGCTATTGTAGTCAGAGATGATAGATGGAATGATTTCAGTTTTCTTTTTTTTTTTTTAAAGATTTTATTTATTTATTTGAGAGAGAGAATGAGAGAGAGAGAGCAGGAGAGGGGGGAGGGTCAGAGGGAGAAGCAGACTCCCCGCTGAGCAGGGAGCCCGATGCGGGACTCAATCCCGGGACTCCAGGATCATGACCTGAGCCAAAGGCAGTTGCTTAACCAACTGAGCCACCCAGGCGCCCTGATTTCAGTTTTCTTAAACCCACTAAGATTAGCTTTGTGGCCTATCATATAATCTATTCTGGAGAATGTTCTATGTGCACTTAAGAAGAATGTGTATTCTGCTCCTGTTGGATATAATGTAGATATGTCTGTTATGTCCATTTGTTCTAAAGTGTGCTTCACTTCCAATATTTTCTTGTTTTCTGTCTGGATGATCTATCTAATGCTGATAGTGGGATATTGAAGCCCCTGCTATTATTATATTTTTGCTTATTTCTCCCTAAGTTTTGTTAGTATTTGTTTAAATATTTTGGTGTTTGAATGTTGGGAGCATATATATTTATGATTGTTGTATCTTTTTGGTGTATTAACCGCTTTGTTGTTATATAATGACCTTCTTTGTCTGTTGTTATCATTTTTGACTTGACATCTAATTTGTCTTATAAAAAGACACTTGCGGGTGCCTGGGTGGCTCAGTCGTTAAGCGTCTGCCTTTGGCTCAGGTCATGATCCCAGGGTCCTGGGATCGAGTCCCACATCGGGCTCCCTGCTCTGTGGGAAGCCTGCTTCTCCCTCTCCCACTCCCCCTGCTTGTGTTCCTGCTCTTGCTATGTCTCTTTCTGTCAAAAAAATAAATAAAATCTTACAAAAAAATAAAATAAAAATAAATAAATAAATAAAAAGACACTTGCTTTCTTTTGGTTATCATTTACTTGGAGTATCACCTTAGTATCACGTTCAATTCCTTCACTGAGAGCCTATGTTTGTCTTTATAGCTGAAGCAAGTCAGCTGAAGGCTGCATATAATTTGGTCTCTCTCTTTTTTTAATCCAATCAGCCACTATCTGCCTTTTGATCAGTGACATCAATCTTTTACAGTTAGGGTGATTATTGATATATGAGGACTTACTACTGACATTTTATCTTTTGTTTTCTGGTTTTCGTTTTTGTTTTTTTATATCTCCATTATTTCTTTTTTCCTTGTATCTATCCACCTTGTTAACCTGATTGTTTTCCATGATTTGTGAAAGGAAATATCTCCCATTCCAGCTCCCTTAGCCATACTTTTATCTAAGGAGTAGAAAAAAAAACATAGTCAATAAGGTTCAAGAGTTCAAGAGAAAAGATTGGGAACCCTGCAACCAGGAAAGCGGGTGGTGAGGCAAGAGGGAAGAAAGCTATAGCACAGAGAAGCTCTTGTGAAAGTTATGTCCCCAAGAAAAAGATCTACTAAAAGACTAAGGTTTAATCAAAGCATTATGTAGAATGCTTGTTCCCCTCCCCCAACAAAGTACTGTACCACCACAGCAACAGGACTTCAGTATAATAACTGTGGATATAGCTGAGAAAGTTTTATGACCACAGACTATGTCTGAGAAGAAATATTTAGGGAAGCCCAGTATTAAGAGAGGAGACAAAAAAACAAGGACATTAGAGGAATTTGACAACTCTTTTATCCACAGAAATATTCTCATGCCTCATTCCTAGGCAGATTAAAATAATTTCTCACACTGGAGACCTATTGACCTCAGATCTTATTATATCTTTATTTTAACTAAAATTTAAAAGGCATGAAAGTAGGCAAGAAAAGACAAATACAGTCTTCAGGGAAACTAGAAAAAGAAGATCAATTGAAGTCTAAAGCAAACAAAGAAAAATAAAAATTATAGCAGAAATTAATACAATTGATTACAAAACAAAATAAAAAACAGTGGAGAAAATCAAAAGCAAAACTGATTCTTAAACAGATCAATAAAATTGATAAAATCCTAGTCAGGTTAACCAATAAGTAAAGATAGAAGATATAAAATACCAACGTAACAAATGAAGGAGAGGACATTTCTACTAACCCCAGGGATGGTCACAGGATAATAAATGAGCAACTCTATGGTATCAAACTTCATTTTTGAATAAAATGTATCAAACCCTTGAAAGGCAAATTACTAAAAGTTATGTGAGGAAATATAGATAAGCTGAATAACCCTAAATCTATTAAAGAAAATGAATAAAAACCTGATACTTTATTAAAAAGAAGACTATAGTTCCAGATGGTTTCATCAGTGAATTCTACCAAATATTTAAATAATAAATGATGGAAAATTTCCACAATATCTTGAATAAAATAGAAGCAGAAGGATAAGTTAACAACTCATGTGAGCTGAGTAGGTCTTTAATACCAAAACCAGATAAAGAGATTACAATAATTATACAGACCAATATCTTTTGTGAACAGAGAGGAAGTACTCCTTGACAAAATATTAGAAAATTAAATAAAGGAATATATAAAAAGATTATGTGTCATGATGAAATGGTGTTCATTCCATGAATGTAAGACTAGACATGAAGTTCATCAGTATAATTAATCCTAGTAACATATTAAATAAGAAAAACCACATGACTATATCAATAGATCTTAAAAAAAAAAAGCATTTAAGGAAACTAAAGACCCATTCATAATAAAAAGTCCAAAAAATAGAACAAGAAGGGAACTTTCATAACCAAATGAAAGGTATATCTAGAAAGCATAACTCTAACATCATACACAAGGGTGGGAAACTACTTTCCAGTACAACTGGTTAAAAAAGAAGAAAAGGAGGGGGTGGAGCAAGATGGCAGAGGAGTAGGAGACCTGGATTTTGTCTGGTCTCAGGAATTCAGCTGGATAGGGATCAAACCATTCTGAACACCTACAAACTCAACAGGAGATCGAAGAAAAGAAGAGCAACAACTCTCTCATCAGAAAAGCGACCACTTTCTGGAAGGTAGGACGTGCAGAGAAGTGAATCCGAGGCGATATTCAGGGGAGGGGGCCTCCATTGGCCAGTTCTGGCAAGTGATAGAGGCGCGGAGCACAAATCTGAACTTTTAGAAGCTGCTACGCTGAGGGAAGTCGCTCAGTGGCTAAGTGGGGGGTGGAACCCTCATGGGACACTGTGGTCTCAGGACCCTCGGGGTCACAGAAAGACCGGGGGTGCCTGAGTGTGGCAGAGCTCCCAGGTATCAGAGTGAGGAAGCCAGATGCAGAGACGGAGCCAAGGCGTGGGCTCTCAGCTCGGCGTTGCCATAAACCACGATCTGCAGCACAGTTGGGCCACTGCTCCTCCAGCAGGGACCCAACAAGTGGCAGATCCGGGGAGACTCCCCTTCCTCCCCCAGGAGGAGCAGCAGGGGAGCACACTGCAGGGATCTCCTGGGTTTGGAGACTCCACATGGAGTCGGGTGCCAGAGATAGGAAAGCTCCGTCACAGGCTGGGTGAGCACAGAGTGCGGCCAGAGACCAGGGAGATGGGAGTGATTGACTGCTTTTCTCTGGGGGCTCACTGAGGAGTGGGGCCCCAAGTTCTCTGCTCCTCTGGGGTGGAGATTGGGAGGCTGCCATTTTTACTCTCATCCTCCAAAGCTGTACGGAAAGCTTGCAGGGAACAAAAGCTCCCGAGAGCAAACCCGAGCAGATTACTTAGCCCAGACCTGCAACAGTGGGGCAATTCCACCCCCAGCAAAGACATTTGGGAACCATGGCAACAGTCTTCTCCCCCAGAAGATCAGCAAGAACAGCCAGCCAAGACCAAGTTTACCGATCAATGAGAACGGCAGAACTCCAGAGCTAGGGGAGTACTGCAAATAGAATTCATGGCTTTTTTACCATGATTCATTAGTCTTTCAAAGTTAATTTTTTTTAACTGTCTTTTTTTTTAAATTTTTTCTTTTTCCCTTTTTCAAACAACAAGTTGTCAATCCCTTTTTTAAAAAAACATTTTTATTTTTCATTTTTTAGAGTCATATTCTATCCCTTCATAGTAGTTACCCTTATTTTTGGCATATATATATAAGTTGTTCTCTCTTTAAAATTTTGGGATATAGTTTCTTCTAACAGATCAAAATATACCCTAAATATCTAGTATATGGCTTTGTTCTAGTCTCCTGCCTGATCACATTCTCTACCATTTTTTTTCTTTTTTTCTTTTTAAATCCTCTTCTTTCTTTTTTCAACCAACTTCTTAT
>NW_027894699.1:0-240 GCF_054177405.1 Leptonychotes weddellii | reverse complement strand
TATTTATTTGACAGAGAGAGACACAGCGAAAGAGGGAACAGAAGCAGGGGGAGTGGGAGAGGGAGAAGCAGGCTTCCCGCCGGGCAGGAGCCCGATGCGGGGCTCGATCCCAGGACCCTGGGACCATGACCTGAGCCGAAGGCAGACGCTTAACGACTGAGCCACCCAGGCGCCCCAATAAATAAAATCTTAAAAAAAAACCCAACTGACGCCTGGGTGGCTCAGTCGTTAAGCGTCTGC
>NW_027894698.1:0-240 GCF_054177405.1 Leptonychotes weddellii | reverse complement strand
GGGGGATGGGTTAGCCGGGTGATGGGTATTAAAGAGGGCATGTACTGCATGGAGCACTGCGTGTTATATGAAAACAATGAATCATGGATCACTACATCAAAAACTAATGATGTACTGTATGGTGACTAACATAACATAATAAAATAAAAAAAATTTTTTTAAATAAATAGGAGGGAAAAAAAATGAAAGTGATAAACGGTTTACCAGCTACCTCCACGAAAAGAACACACCTCCATCGTG
>NW_027894697.1:0-240 GCF_054177405.1 Leptonychotes weddellii | reverse complement strand
GTGTTCATGCAGGTACAGTGTACTTGCCATTCTATGGCAAAAGGGGGTCTCAATGCTATAAGTACTTCATATCTCAAAACACTAAAAATGAATTCTTTTCAAAGGTTATGTGCTGCTTAAATATGTAACCTTGAACCAGACTTTTCCATAATAGCTCATGTCCCTGCTTAGGTCAGCTGCTTCCTTTGCTGTCTTGATGGCCACTATGGAAACATCACAAGCCAGAGCAGACTTGGACCT
>NW_027894696.1:0-240 GCF_054177405.1 Leptonychotes weddellii | reverse complement strand
TCTATGACTTACCTCTTTGGCTCACAGTATGTTTCTGAGATTTTTCGTTTGTTTTCAGCACTGTATCGAATTTGACTCTATGAATATGTATTATTTTTCTGATGGGTGTTTGGTGGTTCCCAGCTTTTGCTTTTACAAACAGTGCTGCTCTGTACGTTCTTCTGCATACCTGTTTTCTGGTGCAAATGTACTTTATTGTACCTATTTGGGATTGAAGTTGCCGCATCATAAGGCTTGTGC
>NW_027894695.1:0-240 GCF_054177405.1 Leptonychotes weddellii | reverse complement strand
TCAAAATACTGTGAATATAATGCCACATGATGGATAAGTAAAAAGCACAAATAAGGGGCACCTGGGTGGTTCAGTTGGTTAAGCGTCTGCCTTCGGCTCAGGTCGTGATCCCAGAGTCCCAAGATCGAGTCCTACATTGGGCTCTTCGCTCAGCGGGGAGCCTGTTTCTCCCTCTGCTTGCTTCCCCTGCTTGTGCTTTCTCTCTCTGACAGGTAAATAAATAAAATCTTTTTTTTTTTT
>NW_027894694.1:0-240 GCF_054177405.1 Leptonychotes weddellii | reverse complement strand
TACACATGCCTTAAGATAGTTGCAAGTACCCCTCAACATTATTTGTCCCATTATTGGCACCTAGAACAGAATTTTTTGCTAGACCCTATTCTAGAAGCTAATCTCATTTAACATGCCAATGGAAAGCAACTAAACACACACCTACATTTAGACCCTTTGAAGCCAAAAATATAGCCAGTAAGAGCTCACTAGTGACCACACCCTGAAGCAGATCTCACCACAGAGGAAACTAAAATCAAT
>NW_027894693.1:0-240 GCF_054177405.1 Leptonychotes weddellii | reverse complement strand
GTGGACACTGGCTCTGTCCTAACACGGCTCCCAGGGTGAGCGGGCCGAACACGGGTCCTGCCACATCACACGTCACGTACACGCACCCACACACCACACACATGCACACGCCGCACACAGGCGCCCATTTTCCCTCTCACTTTACCCTGTTTTGGTTATGCTTAGAAAAAAAGTACACCTCGATCCCTTATGCGTTTTATGTTTCCTGAGCCCTTGTCCCCCCGACAGGCGTCTTGCTCT
>NW_027894692.1:0-240 GCF_054177405.1 Leptonychotes weddellii | reverse complement strand
TTCACTTCTTTAATTTTTTTAATAGTTTTATCACCCAAATGTTTACTTTGTGAAGCTGCCATATATATATATATATATATATATATATTTTTTTTTTTTTTTTTTGAGAGAGACATGGAGAGCATGAGCAAGGGAGGGGCAGAGGGAGAGGGAGAGAGTGAGAGAATCTTAAGCAGGCTCCACGCCCCTGAGATCAGAAATCAAGAGTCAGATGCTTAACCCACTGAGCCACCCAGATGC
>NW_027894691.1:0-240 GCF_054177405.1 Leptonychotes weddellii | reverse complement strand
GTAACGTAACACTGCTGGGTTTTTTCCTCCTATTTGTCTCTGGAGTTACAAAAAAAATCCTTTGAAGGCAACCTAACAGCAAAGAAATATGTAATAAAATGACTTTACACAAATCATATTAGGAGACATACACTACAATGAATAAAAGGAGTTCAGGATTTCCTAAAACATAATTTCTGGCTCTGTATAGACCACATTAATATTTTAATCTTGTTTACAAAAAGACACAAATCCTTGGAT
>NW_027894690.1:0-240 GCF_054177405.1 Leptonychotes weddellii | reverse complement strand
CCACCTCATCTTTGACAATGAAAACACCACCCCCTCCGCCGCCGTAACTGTCGTATATCTCAGCTCCTTCTCTGCGTTTGTTTTGACTTACATTAGGTGTATTTTTAGGAACTCTCTGTTAATCTCTTTGAAACACTGTCTGTCTTGTTTTGTTCTTTCTTCCTGAGATTCCCTTTTAGACATAGAATAAGTCACCTTGTCCTCACGCCACAGTGTTCTTTCTCATTTTTTCCCCCCTAT
>NW_027894689.1:0-1560 GCF_054177405.1 Leptonychotes weddellii | reverse complement strand
TTCTTTTATTAATGTGTTGTATCACATTGATTGAATTGCAGATGTTGAACCAACCTTGCAGCCCAGGGATAAATCCCACTTAGTCATGGTGAATAATCCTTTTAATGTACTGTTGGATACTATTGGCTAGAATTTTGGTGAGAATTTTTGGTGAGAATAGGTATTAATTCTTCTTGAAATGTTTGGTAGAATTCTCCTGGGAAGCCTTCTGGCCCTGGGCTTTTGTTTGTTGGGTGATTTTTGATGACTGCTTCAATTTCCTTAGTGGTTAGAGGTCTGTTCAGGTTTTCTGTTTCTTCCTGGTTCAGTTTTGGTGGTTGATACATCTCTAGGAATGCATCCATTTCTTCCAGATTATCTAATTTGCTGGCATAGAGTTGCTCATAATATGTTCTTATCATTGTTTGTATTTCTTTGGTGTTGGTTGTGATCTCTCCTCTTTCGTTCATGATTTTGTTGGTTTGAGTCATTTCTCTTTTCTTTTTTATAAGTCTGGCCAGCGGTTTATCGATCTTGTTAATTCTTTCAAAGAAACAGCTCCTTGTTTCGTTGATCTGTTCTACTGTTCTTTTGGTTTCTATTTCATTGATTTCTGCTCTGATCTTTATTATTTCTCTTCTCCTGCTGGGTTTAGGCTTTATTTGCTGTTCTCTCTCTAGCTCCTTTCAGTGTAGGGTTAGGTTGTGTGTTTGAGGACTTTCTTGTTTCTTGAGAAAGGCTTGTATTGCTATGTACTTTCCTCTTAGGACTGCCTTTGCTGCATCCCAAAGATTTTGAATAGTTGTGTTTTCATTTTCATTGGTTTCCATGTATTTTTTTAATTCTTCTTTAATTTCCTGGTTGACCCATTCATTCTTTAGTAGGATGCTCTTTAACCTCCATGTATTTGAGTTCTTTCAGACTTTCCTCTTGTGATTGAGTTCTAGTTTCAAAACACTTTGGTCTGAAAATATGCAGGGAATGATCCCAATCTTTTGGTACCAGTTGAGACCTGATTTGTGACCTAGGATGTGATCTATTCTGGAGAATGTGCCATGGGCATGAGAGAAGAATGTGTATTCTGTTGCTTTGGGATGGAAAGTTCTGAGTATGTCTGTGAAGTCCATTTGGTCCAGTGTGTCAGTTAAAGTCTTTATTTCTTTGTTGTTCTTTTGCTTAGATGATCTGTCCATTTCAGTGAGGGGGGTGTTAAAGTCCCCCACTATTATTGTATTGTTGTCATTTGTTTCTTTGCTTTTGTTATTAATTGGCTTCTATAATTCGCTGCTCCCATGTTGGGGGCATAGATATTTATAATTGTTAGATCTTCTTGTTGGATAGACCCTTTAAGTGGGATATATTGTCCTTCCTCATCTCTTATTAGGGTCTTTGGTTTAAAATCTAATTTGTCTGATATAATGATTGCCACCCCAGCTTTCTTTTGATGTCCATTAGCATGGTAAATGGTTTTCCACCCCCTCACTTTCAATCTGGAGGTGTCTTTGGTTCTAAAATGAGTCTGTTGCAGACGGCATATTGATGGGTCTTGTTTTTTAATCCAGTCTGTTAGCCTGTGTCTTT
>NW_027894688.1:0-240 GCF_054177405.1 Leptonychotes weddellii | reverse complement strand
CTCGAAAGTGCTGGTTTTCTGGCGTGAAGGCCAGCCACTTCGGCCCTTGGTCACGTCTCTTGTACTCGCCCTGACAGACAGGACGGGGGCGGGTGCGGCTGGGCCTGCCGTGGATGGGACACGTGGCCCTGACATGTCCTCTGAAGATGGGTCACACGCAGGGCAACCCCAGAGGAGAGGAATGGCTTGCCTCTGTCCCGGGCCCTCAGGGCCTCCACGCAGCCGTCCCACCCTAACTGG
>NW_027894687.1:0-240 GCF_054177405.1 Leptonychotes weddellii | reverse complement strand
TATTTATTTGACAGAGAGAGACACAGCGAAAGAGGGAACACAAGCAGGGGGAGTGGGAGAGGGAGAAGCAGGCTTCCCGCCGGGCAGGAGCCCGATGCGGGGCTCGATCCCAGGACCCTGGGACCATGACCTGAGCCGAAGGCAGACGCTTAACGACTGAGCCACCCAGGCGCCCCAATAAATAAAATCTTAAAAAAAACCCCAACTGACGCCTGGGTGGCTCAGTCGTTAAGCGTCTGC
>NW_027894686.1:0-240 GCF_054177405.1 Leptonychotes weddellii | reverse complement strand
TGCGACAAGCAGACCCTGACGGAGAAGCGCCAGGGGGTCACCATCCTCTCCCAGAGGTCCCCGGCCTAGGCTGCCTGCCCCCGGCTTAAAGGGCACCCATCTAACTTCACGCTTTAGGCAAGGCTGACACGAGTCCAGGGCCACAGCTGAGTATCCCACTTAAGCGTGGGGTACCAGCGAGATCCCGCGCCGCTCAGACTCCGCGTGCAGGCTAAGCACGGGCAGGCTCCGCGCAGCCCG
>NW_027894685.1:0-240 GCF_054177405.1 Leptonychotes weddellii | reverse complement strand
TCAGCAGCACACGTCTAGCTGATTAAGGGGGCAGGGGCCCCGGAGCAGGGTCGGGATGGCCCTCGTTGTCTGCCGGGACATGGTAACCCACAGGTTCTGAGCTCCGCCGAGCACCCTCACCGGCCTCGTGGCCGTGGGTGGTGACAGTGGCCAGAGTGTCCACTAGCAGTTGGATGGAATTGGATGTCAGATGGGGCCCGAGGGCCCTTTTTAAAGTGAGATAAAAACTCTCTGATGGGG
>NW_027894684.1:0-240 GCF_054177405.1 Leptonychotes weddellii | reverse complement strand
GACAATGATAGGGCATCTAATCCCTGTGTTCATAGTCATTTTCTAGTTTATAAAATAGATCCATATACATTATTTCCCATAAAAAACATTCTAAATGATCCTTCTAATTATCAGGTAGTGTTTCCTTCTAATTATCGGTAAATGTGTGTGTATACATACACACACATTTATAATGTTCTAAAAGAGTTTATCATATTTACATTAATATAATGCCCTAAAGAATTGTAGGTGTGTGTAGTG
>NW_027894683.1:0-240 GCF_054177405.1 Leptonychotes weddellii | reverse complement strand
TTATTTGACACAGAGAGACACAGCGAGAGAGGGAACACAAGCAGGGGGAGTGGGAGAGGGAGAAGCAGGCCTCCCGCCGAGCAGGGAGCCCGATGCGGGGCTCGATCCCAGGACCCTGAGATCATGAACCGAGCCGAAGGCAGATGCTTAACGACTGAGCCACCCAGGTGCCCCTATACTTCAATTTTTAATAAAAAAAATTGTGTCCTAGTTTGATTGGCAATATTTTTTTCCTTGTTA
>NW_027894682.1:0-240 GCF_054177405.1 Leptonychotes weddellii | reverse complement strand
ACTTTCCTGGATGGACATGGGTGAGGAGGGGAGAGGTTGTTGGGGGGGCCGCCTAGCTAGAGTGTGGGAGCCTCAGGTGAGGGGGACAAGCGGGGTCGTGTGTAGGGCGGGAGAGGAAGTGTGGGGCTGCTCTCAAAACCGGGAGTCACAGGGGAAGGCTGCTCAGGGGCTGTGAGTGTGGGAGGCTGTGTCAGTGGGTGAGGAGGGTGAGAATGTGTCTGCCCACCCATAAACAAACGT
>NW_027894681.1:0-240 GCF_054177405.1 Leptonychotes weddellii | reverse complement strand
GGCTAAAATCACTGTATCGCCTGGCTGCCTTTCTCTCTGAGGCTCTAGGGCAGGGTCTGCTTCCTCGTTCATTCGGGTTGTAGGCAGAATTCCTGTGGTTGTAGGACTGCTTCCCTGTTTCCTTTGGGCTTTCGGCCGAGGGCCCTTCCCCCTTGAATGCCTTGGCTCAGGGCCCCCTGCTCAGACTTCGAGCTCCTCTCACACTGCACATTGGCCCTCGTCCTCCCGTCTGGTCTCTGG
>NW_027894680.1:0-240 GCF_054177405.1 Leptonychotes weddellii | reverse complement strand
TTTTTTTTTAAAGATTTTATTTATTTATTTGAGACAGAGAGAATGAGAAAGAGAGAGCACATGAGAGGGGGGAGGGTCAGAGGCAGAAGCAGGCTCCCTGCCGAGCAGGGAGCCCGATGCGGGACTTGATCCAGGGACTCCAGGATCATGACCTGAGCCGAAGGCAGTCGCTTAACCAACTGAGCCACCCAGGCGCCCCACAAACAATAATATTTTTATATGCCCAGGGACCTAATGAAT
>NW_027894679.1:0-240 GCF_054177405.1 Leptonychotes weddellii | reverse complement strand
GGGGGATGGGTTAGCCGGGTGATGGGTATTAAAGAGGGCACGTACTGCATGGAGCACTGCGTGTTATATGAAAACAATGAATCATGGATCACTACATCAAAAACTAATGATGTACTGTATGGTGACTAACATAACATAATAAAATAAAAAAAATTTTTTTAAATAAATAGGAGGGAAAAAAAATGAAAGTGATAAACGGTTTACCAGCTACCTCCACGAAAAGAACACACCTCCATCGTG
>NW_027894678.1:0-1560 GCF_054177405.1 Leptonychotes weddellii | reverse complement strand
GAGAAAGCATGAGAGGGGAGAGGGTCAGAGGGAGAAGCAGACACCCCCCACCCACTGAGCAGGGAGCCTAATGCGGGACTCGATCCTGGGACTCCAGAATTATGACCTGAACCAAAGGCAGCTGCTCAACCAACTGAGCCACCCAGGCACCCGCCTTTTCACTCTCTTAATTGTGTTTTCTGATGAACTTTTTTTTTTTAAGATTTATTTATTTTGAGAGAGAGAGAGAGAGCATGAGTGAGCCGGTAGTGGGGGTGGCTGAGGGGCAGAGGGAGAGAATCTTTCAAGCAGACTCCCCAGTGAGCACCGAGCCAGATGTGGGACTTGATCCCACGACCCATGAGATCATGACCTAAGCTGAAAACAAGTGTTGGAGGCTTAGCCAAGTGAGCCACCTAGGCACCCATGAACAGAAGTTCTTAATTTTAATGTCTATTTCCCAAGCTTTTATGTACAGCATTCTTTGTGTTTTGCTTAAGAAATCTTTGTCTACTCCCAAATCATGAGAATATTCTCCAATGCATTTTTCTAAAATGATTTATTGTTTTATAATTCACATTTAGATAGAAAATATATGTAGAATTTATTTTTGTGTGCCGGGTAAAGTAAGACTCAAAATACATTTTTTTCCATGCAGCATCATTATTGAAAACACCTCCTGTTTTAAATATAGGACCTTCTGGGGCACCTGGGTGGCTCAGTCATTTAAGCATCAGCCTTCGGCTCAGGTCTCAATCCTGGAGTCCTGGGATGGAGCCCCATGTAGGGCTCCCTGCTCGGTGGGAAGTCTGCTTCTCTCCCTCTGCCCCTCCCCCTGCTCCTTCTCTCTCTCTCTCTCAAATAAATAAATAAAAGCTTAAAAATAAATAAATAAACAAATAAATAATTAAATGACTTTCGACTGGACTATTCTGTTCCATTGCCTTGTCTATCCTTATTATCATGCCACCCTAATCTCTGTAACTCTATTACAAATAATGATATTTGGTGATATAAATCCTTTCACTTTGTTTTTCTTCAAGATTTCCTTGGCTTTTCTGGGTCCTCTGCATTTCCACATACATTTTAGAATCAACTTGTCAATTTATACACACACAGACACATATAGAGAGAGCCCTGCAGAAATTTTGATTACATTGAACCTAGAGGTCAATTGAGGGAGAACTGTTATCTTAACAGTATGTATTAAGTCTGTAATTCATAAGTATCCTTTTCTTTTTTCTTAAATTTTTAAATTTAAATTCAATTAATTAACATATTATTAGTTTCAGAGGTAGAGGTCAGTGATTCATCAGTCTTATATAATACCCAGTGCTCATTACATCACATGCCCTCCATAATGTCCATCACCCTGTTACCCCATCCCCCCACCCTCCTCCCCTCCAGCAACCCTCAGATTGTTTCCTACGATTAAGAGTCTCTTATGGTGGGGCGCCTGGGTGGCTCAGTCGTTAAGCGTCTGCCTTCGGCCCAGGTCATGATCCCAGGGTCCTGGGATCAAGCCCCGCATTGGGCTCCCTGCTCTGTGGGAGGCCTGCTTCTCCCTCTCCCGCTCCCCCC
>NW_027894677.1:0-240 GCF_054177405.1 Leptonychotes weddellii | reverse complement strand
GGAGACCTGAAACCAGAGGAAAAGAAAAGGAAAGAGAGAGGAAAAAAAAAAGATAAACATAAAAACAAACAAACAAACAGAATATGAACAAATATGATCAGGCTGGTGCATAGACTAGTGCCACACACTAGATTTTGTGTGTATTTTGGTCTGTTAGAACAAAGTGCCTCCCAAAATTTTAAAGAAAGAAAAACATATAGGTACAAAATTAAGGGTAAATACGATGAAGGGATGGAATAT
>NW_027894676.1:0-240 GCF_054177405.1 Leptonychotes weddellii | reverse complement strand
CCTACTAGTCAAGTGGAAGTGAGTTCTTGAGTGAGACTGAACACAGGCCCAGCTTAACTGTAACAGAAGACTTCTGGTGATGTGTTTCCCAACAGCCATTATTTCCTTACAATAGTCCCATTTATTGTTTCCATTAGGATTATCACTTGGTCCTAAGCTATGCATACATAAAAAATTTTACTGTTACTCCAGAGAATTGCATTCAGATACAACCAGTATGGGTTGCTTTTCAATTGTTTT
>NW_027894675.1:0-240 GCF_054177405.1 Leptonychotes weddellii | reverse complement strand
CCACCTCATCTTTGACAATGAAAACACCACCCCCTCCGCCACCGTAACTGTCGTATATCTCAGCTCCTTCTCTGCGTTTGTTTTGACTTACATTAGGTGTATTTTTAGGAACTCTCTGTTAATCTCTTTGAAACACTGTCTGTCTTGTTTTGTTCTTTCTTCCTGAGATTCCCTTTTAGACATAGAATAAGTCACCTTGTCCTCACGCCACAGTGTTCTTTCTCATTTTTTCCCCCCTAT
>NW_027894674.1:0-240 GCF_054177405.1 Leptonychotes weddellii | reverse complement strand
GAACCTGTGAAATAGCTGAACTTTAAAGTTCTCTCCAGTGGTAAAATGTTATGCTTCTAGGGGTGAACCGGTTGGCCAAGACCTTTCATGATTTGCTTGTTTTTTCCCTCCAGTCTCCCACCTCTTACGACTATTTCTCAAAGGCTTCTGCAGCAAGAGCTAGGCAAGTGCTATAACAGGGCTTCGGTTACTGCTGCGCGGACCTCTCCGAGCCCTGGTTACTGAGGGGCTCAGCGAAAT
>NW_027894673.1:0-240 GCF_054177405.1 Leptonychotes weddellii | reverse complement strand
GCCTTAACTCTGAATTAATTCAACATTTCTCTGTAAGCAGATTAGCCTCCTATGAGATCCTTCTGCTTTCCCCACCGAATCTGCATCTTAAACATTGCAATGTTCTCAATCCTGCTATGTTACTACCCCCACCTGAGGAAGGTGAGCCCCAAGACTATGAGGTAATAATCCCCATTTCATGACACCGTGTCCTGATGTACGAGATGCCCCTTTGACTAATCCTGATCTAATTCTGTTTGT
>NW_027894672.1:0-240 GCF_054177405.1 Leptonychotes weddellii | reverse complement strand
TCAGCAGCACACGTCTGGCTGATTAAGGGGGCAGGGGCCCTGGAGCAGGGTCGGGATGGCCCTCGTTGTCTGCCGGGACATGGTAACCCACAGGTTCTGAGCTCCGCCGAGCACCCTCACCGGCCTCGTGGCCGTGGGTGGTGACAGTGGCCAGAGTGTCCACTAGCAGTTGGATGGAATTGGATGTCAGATGGGGCCCGAGGGCCCTTTTTAAAGTGAGATAAAAACTCTCTGATGGGG
>NW_027894671.1:0-240 GCF_054177405.1 Leptonychotes weddellii | reverse complement strand
TGCGACAAGCAGACCCTGACCGAGAAGCGCCAGGGGGTCATCATCCTCTCCCAGAGGTCCCCGGCCTAGGCTGCCTGCCCCCGGCTTAAAGGGCACCCATCTAACTTCACGCTTTAGGCAAGGCTGACACGAGTCCAGGGCCACAGCTGAGTATCCCACTTAAGCGTGGGGTACCAGCGAGATCCCGCGCCGCTCAGACTCCGCGTGCAGGCTAAGCACGGGCAGGCTCCGCGCAGCCCG
>NW_027894670.1:0-240 GCF_054177405.1 Leptonychotes weddellii | reverse complement strand
GCCGAGCCGGAAGCCCAATGTGGGGCTCCATCCCAGGACCCCAGGATCATGACCTGAGCCAAAGGCAGACATTTAACTGACTGAGCCACCCAGGTGCTCCTGCCCATTTTTTGACCAGACTATTTGGGCTTTTTGGTGTTGAGTTGTATAGTTCTTTATATATTTTTGATGTTAACCCCTTATCATATATATCATTTGCAAATATCTTCTCTCATTCAGTAGGTTGCCTTTCCGTTTTGT
>NW_027894669.1:0-240 GCF_054177405.1 Leptonychotes weddellii | reverse complement strand
TCTCACAATTCTGTGGGCTGACGAGCTGGGTCATTTCTGCAGGTGTCACTTGGCGTCTCTCACGTGGCTTCAGGAAGATGGAGACTGGAACATTCAAAATGGCTTCCCTGATAGAGCTACCTTACAACCCAGCAATTGCACTACTGGGTATTTACCCCAAAGATACAAATGTAGGGATCCGAAGGGGTACGTGCACCCCAATGTTTATAGCAGCAATGCCCACAATAGCCAAACTGTGGA
>NW_027894668.1:0-240 GCF_054177405.1 Leptonychotes weddellii | reverse complement strand
TGGCATTTGTAATAAATCACATGACTTTACTTCCTTCATATGAGTATATGGAAACCGTGGCTTCATCAAAATGACCCTGGGGTTTTCACTTCCCCAAAGTGGGAGCCCTGATGCTGAGGGAGCTACCTGCTGACCCTCTGTGGGTGGCTTATGCCTTCTCCTTCAGGACATAATCTGCATATTCTTTTTTTTTTTTTTTAAAGATTTTATTTATTTATTTGAGAGAGAGAGAATGAGAGA
>NW_027894667.1:0-1561 GCF_054177405.1 Leptonychotes weddellii | reverse complement strand
GTTCCATAAAGTGTCTTAAAAGTGGCTGGTCTACCCCAGTTATAGGAGCATCATTCTTGGACATGACATTTTGGGCAGGTCTTTGGTTACATAACCATTTCCAATATGTCCTGGAAAAAAGGAGGACAGATTTTTAAAGAACCTATGGAGATAACTATACTGCCATGAAAAGTAAAGAGATATAAAGTTGCTGAATTTCTGGGTGTCAGTGAAAACATCATTTTTTGAAAGTTTCAGTTCAGCCTACCAGTGCAGTCTATTAAATTATTTGTTAGGATTTACAGATCTTTCAAAAACAAAGGCTTTATGTATTTGTATGTATGTATAATACATATGTATGCATGTATGATATATGTAAAATATGCAGTATAAATACATATGCATGTATAATATATACAGTATATATATTATATTTATTTTAATAAATAAATTAACATATATATGTGTATTATATATATTAAAAACCCACCATCTCTCAACAATTCATCCAGTCCTATTTAATTCTTGTTTCACTGGATCTTGGGTCAGCAGTCTCATGAGTCCCTTTGCTTTCCAATGACAGAGTTCTGGAAATTCTTACTCAGTAGGCCTGTAGGGTATTAAAGTTGTCTAAAGGATGCCATTAGAGGTCTGTACCCAAGAGTCTATTCTTTGAAGTATCAATTGTTTGAAATACATGGCACAGTCCTTTTTCACAGAGCTCTGAGATAGTCCTTCTTTGAGTAAAACAAGAACTCGGGCTAGAGCGGCAAAACAATCAGGGAAGGATCAAAGTAAAACAAAAACTGTAGATGCAGAGATTTAAAATGGCTGTAGCTAAATTATTACTGATAATTTTCAAAAGTGAAAAATCTGATAAGAATTCATAACAAGACTAATACAACTGACAAGAAAATTAGGTTGATGCTGTGGCATGTGGAGAAATAAAAAGATAACAAGGTCAGTCCCCCCAAAAAAGTTTTAGACAAAATGTCTATAAGTATAATGATTAAGGTTATTTTCAAAGAATATAGTGAATATTACATCTATGCTATAAAATAAGCAATTTTTAAAAAGGAAAAAATTATTGAGATAGCATTATATATATAGATATACACACAAACACACACACAAAATATACCAAGTTTTCAGCAAGAATATACCAAGAACATACAACATATAGAGATTATAAGGAGGCTTGGTGTGTCTGAAGTGAATCTTAAATATCTGTATTAAAACAACAACAGCAAACTCCATTTTTAGTATTGATGTACATGGTCAACTTGAAAATTAATGGTTGAGAAGATGCTAAATCCAAATTAAAGAAGTGAGGTTACAGCCATAAAAGCATTTAAGTTTTTATTTAAATTCCAGTTAACATACAGTGTAATAGTAGTTTCGGGTGTAGAACTTAGTGATAAAGCACTTCCCTACAACACCCAGTGCTCATCATAGCAAATGCACTCCTTAATCCCCATCACCTATTTAACCCATCTCCCTACCCACCTCCATTCTGGTAATTATCAGTTTGTTCTCTATAGCCAGGAGTCTATTTCTTGGTTTTCCTCTTTTTTTTTTTTTT
>NW_027894666.1:0-240 GCF_054177405.1 Leptonychotes weddellii | reverse complement strand
GTAACGTAACACTGCTGGGTTTTTTCCTCCTATTTGTCTCCGGAGTTACAAAAAAAATCCTTTGAAGGCAACCTAACAGCAAAGAAATATGTAATAAAATGACTTTACACAAATCATATTAGGAGACATACACTACAATGAATAAAAGGAGTTCAGGATTTCCTAAAACATAATTTCTGGCTCTGTATAGACCACATTAATATTTTAATCTTGTTTACAAAAAGACACAAATCCTTGGAT
>NW_027894665.1:0-240 GCF_054177405.1 Leptonychotes weddellii | reverse complement strand
GTAAGAAAAGTGCCTCTTGTCATGAAAACTATTTAGAAGGGTTTTTTTTTTTTTTTTAAGATTTTATTTATTTATTTGACAGAGAGAGAGAGACAGCGAGAGAGGGAACACAAGCAGGGGGAGTGGCAAAGGGAGAAGCAGGCTCTCCGCTGAGCAGGGAGCCGGATGTGGGGCTCGATCCCAGGACCCTGGGACCATGACCTGAGCCGAAGGCAGGCACTTAACGACTGAGCCACCCGG
>NW_027894664.1:0-240 GCF_054177405.1 Leptonychotes weddellii | reverse complement strand
GTGGACACTGGCTCTGTCCTAACACGGCTCCCAGGGTGAGTGGGCCGAACACGGGTCCTGCCACATCACACGTCACGTACACGCACCCACACACCACACACATGCACACGCCGCACACAGGCGCCCATTTTCCCTCTCACTTTACCCTGTTTTGGTTATGCTTAGAAAAAAAGTACACCTCGATCCCTTATGCGTTTTATGTTTCCTGAGCCCTTGTCCCCCCGACAGGCGTCTTGCTCT
>NW_027894663.1:0-240 GCF_054177405.1 Leptonychotes weddellii | reverse complement strand
AATCGGAATCAAAGCCCACCATCTCCATTTCTTCCTCTGGCCACCATTTCTTATTTTGGCAAGCTCATACCACTTTTCTTCTATGGTTGCTGTTGGTAAATTTTTGCTATTTTTAAAAATCACTTTTTGTTTGGATTAAGGGAAAGAGATTCTGTGATTGGCTTCCTCCTGTCACCTTTACCTCAAGGTCTTACTCTTCCTCTCGCACACTGAAAGTTTCTCTGGGTCTTTTTAGGTTTT
>NW_027894662.1:0-240 GCF_054177405.1 Leptonychotes weddellii | reverse complement strand
TTACCACCTGTTTTAGGTTATTGGACCCAATTCCAACTTGTGTGTATGTGTGTGTATGTATGTGTCTGTGTAGGCTTCTTCACATCAACAGGCAATTCTCATACACCAGTAAGGTGTTTGAGAATTCGATTTAATTCAGCTAAGTTCTGAACTGCCTAATCGGATATAACATCAGATCCCGCTAAAGGTAAAGGGCTCAGTCCTCCAACTGCTGTCCACCCTGAACTCCAATCATAAGCC
>NW_027894661.1:0-240 GCF_054177405.1 Leptonychotes weddellii | reverse complement strand
GCTCCCAGCAGCCTGGGGCCATCTAATTCCAATGGGGGCCGGATATTTTGTTTCCCAGTTTCTGAATGTCCTGAATTAGGGCCCTTCCTAGAATTTCTATCCCTCTTTTAACGCCTCCCACCAGAGCCAAAATGAATTGGCAGAACATTCCCAACCACTTCTGCCCTCCGCACAAATCCACAGGCTGTGAGCTTCTCACCCAGCTCACCTCCCGTCCCGTCAACAGCAAGGGCCTGGGAG
>NW_027894660.1:0-240 GCF_054177405.1 Leptonychotes weddellii | reverse complement strand
GAGGATGCTGGTGGCTAGAGGCACTTTCTGACTCCCAGGTCTGGAGGGCTGTAACACTGTTAGGGGTGTGGGCCAAGACAGGTGTGGGGTTTTCCACAAGTCACAGAGGTGCCCAACATTAATGCAAGGCAGCCTGGGCCAGGAGCTGAATGTTGATACTCCTAAAAACCCCGCACTGTGCATTTTGAGTCCAGTACTTTAGATGTGAAGAAACTAAAATCACAGACAGGGGACCTCGGG
>NW_027894659.1:0-240 GCF_054177405.1 Leptonychotes weddellii | reverse complement strand
TCATGACCTGAGCTGAAGGCAGATGCTTAACCAACTGAGCTGCCCAGGTGCCTCAATCTCTCCCATTCTTTATGCTCTTCAAGAATCTTGCCATTTCCCCATTGAAAATGAAGTCTAATTCACTTCCCTTTGAATCTGGGTGGGCTTGTAATTGCTTCCATCAATAGAAGGTAGCAAAAGTGATTGTGTGTGAACTTTGAGGTTAGATTACATAACATTACATTGGGTCTTTTGGGACAC
>NW_027894658.1:0-1561 GCF_054177405.1 Leptonychotes weddellii | reverse complement strand
TAAGTGAATTAAGTCAAGCAGAGAAAGTCAATTATCATATGGTTTCACTTATTTGTGGAATATAAGGAATAGCATGGAGGACATTAGGAGAAGGAAGGGAAAAATGAAGGGGGGAATCGGAGGGGGAGATGAACCATGAGAGACTATGGACTCTGAGAAATTGAGGCTGTTAGAGGGGAGGGGTGTGGGGGGATGGGTTAGCCCAGGGATGGGTATTAAGGAGGGCATGTACTGGGGCGCCTGGGTGGCTCAGTTGGTTGGGCGACTGCCTTCGGCTCAGGTCATGGTCCTGGAGTCCCGGGATCGAGTCCCGCATCGGGCTCCCTGCTTGGCAGGGAGTCTGCTTCTCCCTCTGACCCTCCCCCATCTCATGTGCTCTCTCTCTCTCTGTCATTCTCTCTCTCAAATAAATAAATAAATAAAATCTTTAAAAAAAAAAAAAGGAAGGCATGTACTGCATGGAGCACTGGGTGTTATACGAAAACAATGAACCTATTTTGATCACCGCATCAAAAACTAATGATGTACTGTATGGTGACTAACATAACATAATAAAATTAAATTAAATTAAAAAAAAAGAAAAAAAGAAAACGCATTTCCCATCCCTGGAAGCAGTGCGAGCTAGCAGGGAGGATGGGGGCTCGGGGGCTTTGAGAACACAGGGGACCTTCCGGGAGAGGGGGAGCTGGGGCAGCCTGGAGGGAGGGGGCAGGCCACGGGCACCTTCTGGGGACCTAGTGGGCTCTAACAGTTGGGGGTGGGCAGGGGCCACCACCTGACGTCTGGAAGGAGCCCCCTGAGCAGGACAGCAAACCGCAGGCCTCAGTTTCTGTCTGTAAATGAGGTCGTGTAGGAGAACAGCCCCAGTGAGCAAGTCCTCATTCCAAGCTCTGTGTCACATCCCCTCGCTCAGCCCTGGGAGGCAGGCACTGCTGCTACCACCCCATTTTCCACATGAGGTTCAGTCCTGGGTCCCAAGCAGGGCTGTCTGAGTCGACGGGGGCTTCTGCTACACCGTGGTCCTGGGGAGCCAGCTGGCGATCACTCCAGGTCTCCCCGCACCAGCCCCAGGGCCATTGCCTCTCCAACACTGCTCCATCCATGCACCTGCGCCTGGTCCGCGGCACCAGGGGGTGCCTACTTGGAGAGGGGGAGGTTGCAGTGCTGTGTGGGGCCTTGTCATGGATCCCCTGCCACCTGGCAAGACAGAAGTGGGAGAGCTCGTGCTGTGTTAGCTGCTGTGGGGTTTTCTTCCTGACGTTGCGTACCGGGTGCTGGTTAGCCGCTCGGTTCTTTGGAAGCAGGCGGATGTCTTTGGAACCAGGCCACTTAGGAGAGTACTTAGGGCAGCGTAGTTGTGGCCTGCCTTTCCCGCACCCGATCAGGGGGCTGGCACTGGAAGTGGGGCTAGTCGTAGTTCCAGGAAAACCAGGGCGGCTCCGATCGCAGTGAGTGTGAATGACTTCTTTCCTTTAAAAATCATTATCACATGCCGGAGAATGACAGCAGTTTTGATCATACTGTCTAGCCAAAGTCCACTATTCAGGTTGCTTTTTTTTTT
>NW_027894657.1:0-240 GCF_054177405.1 Leptonychotes weddellii | reverse complement strand
TATTAGTCAAAACATTCTGGGGGCACCTGGGTGGCTCAGTAGTTAAGCGTCTGCCTTCGGCTCAGGTCATGATTCCAGGGTCCTGGGATCGAGCCCCGCATCGGGCTCCCTGCTCGGCCAGGAGCCTGCTTCTCCCTCTCCCACTCCCCCTGCTTGTGTTCCCCTCTCTCGCTGTGTCTCTCTCTGTCAAATAAAAAAATAAAAATAAAAAAATAAACCATTCTAAAAGAGTAAAACACT
>NW_027894656.1:0-240 GCF_054177405.1 Leptonychotes weddellii | reverse complement strand
TTTCGTCTTCGTTGTTGATTCAGTGTCAAGTAAAAAAAAACAAAACAAAACAAAATAAAACGTTATTTCGGTTACAGAATTTGTCCTCTGCCTCTCTGAGTCAGCCAGTCACACTCTTTCCAGGTGCCCTGACGTGTTCCATGGCCAACTGTCAGTATGGCTGTGATGTTGTCAAAGGACAGATACGGTGCCAGTGCCCCTCTCCTGGCCTACAGCTGGCTCCCGATGGGAGGACCTGTG
>NW_027894655.1:0-240 GCF_054177405.1 Leptonychotes weddellii | reverse complement strand
CCCCCCCCCCCCCCCCCCCCCCCCCCCCCCCCCCCCCCCCCGGATGGGTTCGCCTGGTGATGGGTATTAAAGAGGGCACGTTCTGCATGGAGCACTGGGTGTTATGCACAATGAATCATGGAACACTGCATCACAAACCAATGATGTAATGTATGGTGATTAACATAACAATAAAAAAACTAATGGAAAAAAAAAAGTTTCCCTGGAGAACTCAGTACAAAATTAGAATTGGGAATCTGG
>NW_027894654.1:0-240 GCF_054177405.1 Leptonychotes weddellii | reverse complement strand
ATATACCACTTCTTCTTTATCCATTCATCTGTTGATGGACATCTTGGCTCTTTCCTTAGTTTGACTATTGTGGACATTGCTGTATAAACATCGGGGTGCACGTGCCCCTTTGGATCACTACATTAGTATCTTTGGGGTAAATACCCAGTAGTGCAATTGCTGGGTCATAGGGTAGCTCTATTTTCAACTTTTTGAGGAACCTCCATACTGTTTTCCAGAGTGGCTGCACCAGCTTGCATT
>NW_027894653.1:0-240 GCF_054177405.1 Leptonychotes weddellii | reverse complement strand
TCACTTTGCCTGGGATAGTCTTAGTGTATACCTGTTGTCCCGTCATATCATCATCACTCTATATCTGGGGGGACTAGTGTCCCAGAAGGTGGTTCACCAAGTGCCAAGTCCCAAGACTGATAATGCCTTCCTACTCTGTTGAGCCTCAAGTGGCTGCAGTGGAGTGGATGAGGGAGTCAGAGAAATAGCAAGAACTTCACCTTGTACTTGTGTAGGTTGTTGTTATGACTTGGCTTTTAT
>NW_027894652.1:0-240 GCF_054177405.1 Leptonychotes weddellii | reverse complement strand
TGCCTGGGTGGCTCAGTCGTTAAGCGTCTGCCTTCGGCTCAGGTCATGATCCCAGGGTCCTGGGATCGAGCCCCGCATCGGGCTCCCTGCTCTGCGGGAAGCCTGCTTCTCCCTCTCCCACTCCCCCTGCTTGTGTTCCCTCTCTCGCTGTGTCTGTCTCTGTCAAAAAATAAATAAAATCTTTAAAAAAAAAAAAAGACATAGTCTCTAGACTGAAAGGGACACTCAGCTCTTCCCCTG
>NW_027894651.1:0-240 GCF_054177405.1 Leptonychotes weddellii | reverse complement strand
TCATCAGGGAGTCTGCTTCTCGCTCTACCCTTCCCCCCACTTGTGATCTCCCTCTCTCTCTCTAATAAATAAATAAAATCTTTAAATAAGAATGTTCTGTGTAGGGATGCCTGTGTGGCTCAGACAGTTAAGTGTCTGCCTTCAGCTTAGGTCATGATCCCAGCGTCCTGGGATCGAGTCGCACATCAGGCAGGAGCTTACTTCTTCTACCTGCTGCTCACCCTGCATGTACCCTCTCTC
>NW_027894650.1:0-240 GCF_054177405.1 Leptonychotes weddellii | reverse complement strand
GGGGTGCCTGGGTGGCTCAGTTGGTTAAGCAACTGCCTTCTGCTCAGGTCATGATCCTGGAGTCCCTGGATCGAGTCCCGCATTGGGCTCCCTGCTCGGCAGGGAATCTGCTTCTCCCTCTGACCCTCCCCCCTCTCATGTGCTCTCTCTCATTCTCTCTCTCTCAAATAAATAAATAAAATCTTTAAAAAAAAAAAAAAAAGAAATTACCCAGTCAAAGAAGCAAAAGAGGTGTGTATG
>NW_027894649.1:0-240 GCF_054177405.1 Leptonychotes weddellii | reverse complement strand
TTATTTGACACAGAGAGACACAGCGAGAGAGGGAACACAAGCAGGGGGAGTGGGAGAGGGAGAAGCAGGCCTCCCGCCGAGCAGGGAGCCCGATGCGGGGCTCGATCCCAGGACCCTGAGATCATGAACCGAGCCGAAGGCAGATGCTTAACGACTGAGCCACCCAGGTGCCCCTATACTTCAATTTTTAATAAAAAAATTGTGTCCTAGTTTGATTGGCAATATTTTTTTCCTTGTTAA
>NW_027894648.1:0-240 GCF_054177405.1 Leptonychotes weddellii | reverse complement strand
TGACACATATTTATTTCATTAGTTTAGGAAGTTATTTACAAATAATTAAAAGCCGTGACACCTCTAATAAAAAAGATTGGCAGAAGAAAAAAATGAAACTGGTTCTAAGCTGGGATAGTAGCTAGTACTACAGCAAAATTATAAAATATTAAGTTCATGCCATAGAAAAATGCCAGTTACTGTAGCCTCCCCAGTACCACCCACTGATTTCCTTGGAACAGCATTCCATTTCCATACATC